>NW_017275499.1:334877-348721 GCF_001594065.2 Cyphomyrmex costatus | reverse complement strand
CCCCCCCGCCGTGTGTGTTACTTTTTTAAAACTTACGAAATTCAGATTATTTTGTTTTTATGTCAAATGTGGTTGTAAGCGGACGTAAAGTTTAGTCGTGTCGTTAATCGTGCATGGACTATGAACATTAATATTAAAAGGAGATCACTTCTCATTTTGTGAAAATTTACGAAGGACAGAATCGATTACCGTGAGTGCACATTATTTTGTTGGAGTTCAAATAGAACGAGATAGACAAAAGAAAATTTTATTTATCAAAAGGCTTATATTGATAAAATAATGAACAAATTTCGTATGAATGAAGCGAAAAGTATCACTGTGCCAGCCGATTTGAATGCGTCATTATTTAATTCAGATGAAAAGTTAGATTATCACATAGCTTTTCGTGAAGCTTTAGGTTCATTAATGTTAATCTATTTGTTGTATCGAGACTTGATATAACTTATGTTGTCAATGTAACAAGTAGATATTTAAATAGTCCATCGATCACTGGAAAGCAGTCAAAAGAATCTTTCATTACTTAAAAAGCACGTATGATCTAGACATTCAGTCTTCTGCAAATAATAATTTAGAACTTTGTTCGGATACTCAGATTTTGATTTTGCAGGAGACATTCATATGCGTAAATCAACAACAGGATATGCATTTGAATTAGCAAACGGAATTGTGACTTGGAGTTCACAAGTAAAAAATCAGTTTGTTTAAATACTACTGAAGTCGAATACGTAGCAGCAGCTAAAGCGGCAAGAGAAGCTGTGTGGCTCAGAAAATTGCTAGAAGAACCGGGTCATAAATTGTCGATAGATAATAAAAGTACACCGTCGTCAGCGAAATCCTGAATTTCATAAACGTACTAAACATATCGATATCAAATATATCACCACATTAGAGAATTAACTTGTAAAAACGAGATTTCTATCAAGTATGTCGACACGCAAAATCAGAAAGTTGATATCTTCACTAAAGCATTCTCTCGAAAGACAAATTTTGTATGCCTAAGAACTTGTTTAAACGTAAACAATTGTCAATCAGATGGAAGTACACAAGAGAATTAACCGAGTATGCGAACGGTGGGAGTGTTGAAGATGGTTCTCATACTCTATAGTCTTAGTTCTGTAATCTAGTTACTAAGCATTCGTGTTCCTTACAGTTTAAGAACAACTATAAGCGCGTTTTCGATTCCCTTTTTATCGTAGCAACATCTTATTTAATATAGCAACGTTTTTTATACTTCTGTTCTGTCGTTGATTTCCGTTCTCCGCTTATTATAAAGAAATATTTTACCTGCGTTCTGTCCGTTCAATTGTTCTAAAGCCCAACAATAAGTTTGATGTATTTTGAAACTTTTGGCCGGCAATGTATCTAGAAGGCATTTCGAAGATAAAGAGAGAAATCTGTTCAAGATGCAGATGAATAAAAACAAAAATATCTGCATATAAAATGGCGTATCAAATCGATTTTGTTATGAAGTACAAAGTTAAACTGCGTAAAACTGTGCATATATATATATATATATAAACTCGAACAGAAAAAAATTCATGCTATTGGTCTCACAGAAAGGATATAGTGCATTAGTGTAACCTTAATTCCATGGAATCGGTGAAATTAGTATCATTACGTAGCGCAAATTACTATCTGCCGTGCGTCTGCGGTAAGTATACTATTCGCACTTGTGGCATATTATTATAACAGGTTCTACATAAGACAAGAGCCGCAGATTGCAAAAATGTTTCTTTCTTATTACGTTTCATCAATACAGTGACGATAGCTGTCAATAGCGACACGAATCCCGTTAGGTTCATAATTTTTATAATTTTCTCGAGATTTACCGAATCGATAAGGCCATACGGCGTTCGAAAAAAGATTCTGATCAATGATTTGTTTGAGAAACGTTGGTAAAGCTAACGGATCCATATTTTAATTGCGCGCGAAATACGATCTTTATTCATAAAAATTCAATTTATGTGGTTCAAAAATTAATTCGGACAAAAAATATAATGGAATCATACAGCACGTATATTACAAAGTAGTAGAATCTTACACACGCGCGCGTACAGAATTACGAGGATGTTACAACAAACAGCGTTTTTCTAAACAGATTTCAAGTCAATCGCAGTCTTGAACAGAGGAACAGTTAGACGCGCTGTCTGCAGGTATTACCTTCTAAGCGTTAGTATTTGAAATGTCGATTGAAAAGCATATAACATTTATAATACTTGAAAATTTTAATCTCTCGTAAGAACTTAGCAACTTGCTATTTTCAAATTAATTATTTAAAAAAAATAATTATTTCCATATCTGTGGATTTTAATAATTGACCAAATACTATATAAATCTATTTTAACTGATAAATTATATAAATATGAATTTTTATATGAGAAAAAAATAAGCACACACAATCTTGTTTTAAATTCAATTTGAGTCCAAGATTTCGAAATTGAACAACGAAACAATTCGGGATTTAGCAAGTGAAACTCGAGTGTATCAATGTAAATTTTTAATTAAAATAATTACCAACATAAAATATTAAATTTAATACTCTTTTCGATCTAATGCTGATTCTACAATCGAGTTGGGTAGTCCTCCAATTATGGTTACAACTTTTAACTCATTGTAAATATAGACTCATTGTAAAATCATAGCTTTAATAAAAGGAAAAGGTCTCTAAATAACTTTTACGGAAACAAAGCAATTTTATCAATATAATAGTCAAATCTTACTTATCCTAGATTGCGCTAATCTGACATAAGATTTACCTTTACGTTCGTTATATCAGAAAACTATCGTTGCGACGGATCGTCAGCGGCATTGTCGTCCATCACTTAGCTCGCGCTAGGACGTTGCATGTCGGTGACGAATAATGAGAAGTACACGTGACGATAACGCAGCACCAAGTGGCGCAAGTAACTCGGCTGTGTTCTCGAAGGAGCATCGACGCTTTTGAGGATATCGAACGGCGACGATGGCAGGTGGTGGTGGCTCAGATGATGACGGTGATGGTGCGATTTTCTCGTAGCCTCATTTCGCAGCATCCATCAATATACGATCTTGTACTTTCGAGCGTTGCTTTTATTTTACTATCTAGCAAGAATGTCGAGAGGATAGTGAGCGCCTTAGGAGGCATTGCTCGTGTCGTTTCTCCAAATTGAACTGGCCACCGTAGAAGATTCCGCTATTCTCGTGACTCACTTTATACGCTTGCGCTTCGGTGCATCCGATGATGGTGATTTGACAGTGTTTTAGACTGTGCGAAAAAAATATCGAGTCTGCGAGAGCAAGAATCTGCCACCGGAGTATTTTGTATTAGTTTTCTTTTTTGAATATACTGAAATATATTAGGGTCTCTTTCATCAATCTTCGGTTAAGCTACTATAATCGACGTTTAATTTGTAGTTTTGTCAATAATTGTAATCAATAACATCAAAAAGGACCAAGTAAGAGTCAAATTACAATTAAAAATCTAAATTTCTTTTGATAATTTATTCTAATATAATATATTGCGAAGAATATCACGTAATTTTAGCGTTTCCGTCCCGGCTTTCACTACTTGACTCATCAGTAAGGTTGTAGTGGAAGCCTACCTTAGACGCCTAGATAAGTTATTAAATCGAGATTCTATATAAAGAAATATACGCGTGTCTCAGCACTTACGAGAATTTGCGAATATCGATAGACCTCTGATGGCGGGACGACGTAGTAATATTCTTCGTAATATTTATCCAAAGTAAGAAATAACGTCCTATTAATATATGTAGTCTCCCCCAAATTGCGCGTCGAACAATTGTCGGTCTTGAAATGCAACTCTAATAATCTGAAAAGTCCCCCCTCCCCTAAATATGGCGCGCCGAAAGTTTTCGGTCTTGAAACGCCACTACTCTACGAAACTATCACGAGTTAAATTATCTAGCAATTTTTCGGGTTTGACTCCCGGCCGAAGTAATATTTTTTGCAATATAAATTAATTATTTACAGATTTTAATAAGTCATTCATAGATTTTAATGTCATTCAACATTATTAAGATCCAAGATGCTATAAGCATCAAAATTGTTAAATTGCTAGATAATTTAACTCATGATACGAGGACAACTCAATAAGTTCTTGGAAAATCTATCAGAGAGCACTCGCAGTGTCATATCACATTACTTTTTGACAAGTAGCATCTTTCATCAGCTGATTACTGTCTGTCAAATTTTGAGCGGAATTTCATCGAGAGGTTTCATTTCTGTAGACGATTAAAGCGAACAACTTTTGTATTTTTTGCAAAATGGAAAAAAGCGGGTTTCGTGCAGTAATCAAATATCTACATATGAAAGGTTTAACGCCGAAGGAAATCAAAGCCGAGTTAGATAATGTTCATATAGCATATCTGCACCAGCGTTTGCGACTGTATACAATTGGGTGAATGAATTTAAACGTGGTCGCGTGAAACGCAATAATCGATTGCATCTGTGTATTCCAGCCTAACGTCTTGGAAATTTAATAAAATCCTGTTAAAATTTTTGCGTTTGTTTTGTGTGTAAAATACACTAATTGTGCTCGTTAGTACACACATCCCATACGCCGATAATACCCGAGAAGGCAAAAGGTCGACCTGAAGCGCGGAACAATCTATTCTGAGGCTTAAATACCCATTTTACGCGCATGACATGACGAATATTCTATCTAAGTGATGATCAGGATAGATATTAAACAATGTGCCCTTGATATGCAGCAGCCAGAGCAAATTGCTGAAATTAATTTGTCGCGAAGTTTCCTTCCTATAATAATCTTCCTAATAGATAAGCCGCCGCCATGATTATACGTAATAAGCCTACCATATTATAGCTAGTCTATTATAGCTAGTTACGAGGCAAAGAAGAAAGCACCATCACCGGCAGCAATTACCACCTGCCACCTGCGAATTATCAGTAATGATAATGGCTGATGCGTGATAGTGTATCGGTCCATTAACGATATATAATATAACATTGATCCGTCAGCTCTTTGACGTTTACCAGCATTTTCCATGTCTATAATGTCAAATCATTATCTGCCAAGTCAATTATTCCGTGTCTAACAGTTATGGGTAAAGAAGAGGTAATGTTGAACATTTACATTTATTTTACACTATGTGAGAAATCGAATCGATTCGAATAATCGATTGCGGATTAACGCAAATAATGATGCGATTGTTTATCGCGATAATTTCTTTTACTTTATAAAGACTGAAATTGAGATAGACCTTTGGATAATGTAGAGAAGTTAAGTATTTTAAAACTCCAGAATATTTCATGATGTATTATCGAAATTTGAGTTTCAAAAGAGTTATTTTTAATTAACTTTGTTATTACAAACATTATTACCATTACATTACATTTTTTTTTAAATTTTGATACTTTTATATTGATAACATCTCAAGAACATTAATCAATTTTGTAGATGTAAAAATATTGTGGTTAATGCAACTTTATTAAGAAAATGTTTCACGTTGCGAAAATAAAGTGCTCGTTAGTAGTAATAACGTTGCTGGTGAAAGAGACGCACACAAGAGGAAGAAAACAGTTCCTTCACCATAAAATTTATTAATTCTCTTGTATTCCACTTTCGTCGTCCGTCCCACATCTGTGTGACATTTTGTACGAAAATACTTTTTTACGCGTTTTTTTTTATTTACATAAGTCATACTTGATAATTAATGTAGGGTAAACTCGGCCACAGTTTTTTAAAATGCAAAAGACATACATTTATTCTTGTTACTTTTTAAAAATGTTTGGAATATTACTTTCACTAAAGCTTAAAGTAACAAATATACTATCGAAATTAAAGAGAAAATACTTAACAGAACTTCAATATTATCAAAATATTACAAAGTATGCATTAACCATCTTATCTGATTTTTAGGGAAAAGATGGCCATAATATTATGGGATAGTTAACCATACATGTTTTGTGTTAAAAAAAATCAAACAAAAATTTATTTTGTAAAGAAACCAAACAAACATTTCTATAATTAAAAAAAAAACGATGTTTGTCTATTACTTGTTAGTATTTGAAATGATTTTGCCACACGTTTGACAAACATCAACAAATGATGTACACGTTTTATGTAGCCACCGTTTGCAACGAATGCATTGAATCTAATCTACTTTTTCTATTGTGAGCTTATAATCCTCTTCACATTCAACACGTACATTTGATAGAATACTATCTGATACGTGTAATTTTAATTTTTGTTTCTTATTTTTAGAGCTACTCTTTAGCATAGCCTATAGTATGAATGATTTTTTCTTCAGTTTCTTTAGTATAATGTGAAGCTAACATATCACTTGGTGGAAAATCAAAAAATGTCAAGAGTTCTGAGCTTATTTTCAACAACAGTTCAATATAGATTAAAGGTCTTAAAAATTGTTTAAAAAATCAACAAATAATTTTTATCATCAGAATTCTTCGGAACTCGTTAGGGCAGAGTCAGATCTAGACGATAAGTACCATAAACCTTTCAGAACTGTCTTAAATCGGCCAGCAACTAGTTGAGGGCCAAAGAGAAAGAAAGCAAAAGGCGGGACAAAGAGAAACGGATGGGAGAGAGAAGGAACAAAACCCCCCCCCCCCCCCCCCCCGCAGACCCCTCCCTTGTGACGTATTTATCCCCTCCATTGCTCCTCGGACCCAGCGTCTGAGTGCACTTTCCCCCTCCTCTGACCCCTCACACACACATACATACCGCATATACGTATACGAACTAACATATGGTGAATTAGAATCGGCTCTATCAACCTACTATTATATCAACCTACTATAACCTACTATTATATATTATATAATTTTTCTGTTTTACACTCACGTTTTATTGTTAAAAGGATATAAGTTATGATTTCTTATGACAATATATGTGTATGTAATTTTATATACACACATTATATACACAACATTGAGTTAAAGATAACAGATGTGTTAGAGCAATTACGCGTAAATACACGTTGCTTAATTAATAAATAAAAAGAGCTAACGAGAAAATGCGAAAACAGGAACCGCAAGAAGTCTCGCAACCGAATAACGTATCATGTTGTCAATGAGGAAACATTTTTGTATGCGATTTATGGCTGCGTTCCGTTTCACGCATATGAGCGCATTTCCCTATAGTATACGTGACGCTCATTATAGGTATAAAATGCGCGCATATGCCTGATACGGAACACAGCCATTGTATTTTAACGACTGCTGCATAAATCCTCGCGCCATCGTCTCGACGCGGATTTTATTATCGTAGTAAAAACACTTGTAATAAAAAGATAAGCATAGATGACATGACGATGATTTTATGGCACTTTGATCTTTTTATTTAAATCGAAAGATTACGACAAATTCTCTGAAAACTATTTTGCGTGAGCTACGTAAAGATGTCGATGGTCGAAGGCACAATTCATAAAAACATACGCTCGACAACTTCATCATGATGTTATAACGGAATTGCAAGTTGAAGATGTAAATTTAAAAAATGAAAGAAAGTGTTTATTTGAAGAATATATTAGGTATAGATAACGTATTGGTTACTGTTAAATGTTGCGAAAAAGTGTAATGATGCTTAGAATTATATAATTATCACGAATAATTTGTATTTTTACAATAAAAGGATAAAATAAAGGGCAATTTAAGAGTCATCGATAATTATAAATAAGAAGTTATCACATTTAAAAAATTAGAAATATAATTAAGAAAAATTCAAACTGCGTACATAACATGTTGCGGCTCTTGGATTGAGCCTTCTTCAGGTGTAAAAATCATTGTATTGTAGACGGTAGAATTACGATATATTCGTATGTTGCAATGTCGAATGAGTGACTCGACTTGAGAGCTTTGTTTATTAGGAATAATTTATAATTCCCTCGATTCCCTTCTAAGCCTTCCTTATTGCAATTTCGTATACCGCTTTTATAATTTGTTCGGGCAAATTTATCACCATACGTATCGTCGTTACTCGCGCGACAGCACTTTAATAATGATCTAGGTAGACTGTCAGCGAGTCGTTCGACGGGAGAACATCTGTGTTGAAAAGTCGGAACTGTATAACATGGTTATATTCTTCGCGAGAAAAGGCACGTGCGTGTATAGAATATTTTTCGCACAGATGCAATTGCGTCTCGTGCACCGTTGCGCCGCGTACTGCGAGAAAAGTGGTTAACTGTATATCATACAGGCCGGTGGCGGTATTCGACGATGCAGCTGCATCATCTAACTGCAGAAAATCAGTTATGTGTAACAGTGACTCAGGACTGTCAGGAGATTTTTAGTAACGGTGGCGGCGTCATATGGCTGACAGATTGATGCTATGCGATGATTAATGGAGTCAGAGCATGTTGTCCGGAGTAGAACACGAAAGTAAGTTACAGAGCAACCAGGAAGGAAGTGCTCGAGTATCCTATCTGTTTCTTCCATGTATACGTTTAATTTCCAGATAATTAGCTAATTTGTCTGTAACAAAAGATCCCCTACTATTCACTCATCACTTTTCATCGACTTTCCGCTAGCGAAAGGATTGCAGTATAAACTCAAATGTGTTAATTAATGAGCAGTTGAGTACTTTTTTTTTTTATAGATATCTAATTATAGGTATTTTTAATATTTGCAGAGTGGTCTACAGTTATATGTAATTACATAATCAAGTATTTTTTTATTTTTGAAAGTATCAGGAGTCACGGTAATGTCTCCTGCCATGTTCAAAAATTAAAAGACATTACTAGTCTTTTATCCTCAACCTCTAAAGTCTATTTTTCGGAGATACAAAACTACTAAAATATAAAAAATTTTAATTCGTATCCTGAGAGGCGACATCGTCACGAATAATTTGAGTAAAAAAAAAAAATAAAAATCGGTCAAGCCGTTCTGAACATACAAGCGATCGAAAGGTGATAATTTTCATGAAAAATGAAGTAACATCTCCTTCTTCTTTTTCTTCTCTATTCACAGTCATATGCACCCCTCTTCTCTCTCACCTTTCATTCACACCAACTTCGATCCACCCCTCCTCCCACTACCCACCCCAACATCCCTCTCTTTTTCGCCCTATCTCACATCCGTATAACTCCGTAAAGTAGCAGTCATATTGAAATTTCACAATTATAGATTTTGAAAGTACAGATTTCAACCTTTAAAATGCTTTTTTAATTTTTTGTTTGCGATGATTTTTCATTGATGTTCTGAATATTGCCCACGCGATCAAAGATCGCCGATCGAACAATAGGTATTGTATTTCGTGATAACCGCCGCTTCGACTGAACGCGACTGAAGATCGCCGACCGCCGAACGCAACTGAAGAACAAAACGAGCGGGGGAGCAACAATTATAGTATAAAATACGCGATTGTTGCTACGATCGCTCTATTCCGTCCTAGCTCCGACCGAATACCAGCTCCTGATTTTCAGTGATCCGACAAGAAAAACGGGGTAGAGCGTTCTCGGTAGTCGATCACGAGCTCCTTGCATCCGCCGCCAACGACCGACGAGAAAACGGAGTACAGCGTTCTCGACAGTCGACCGTCCGGCTAACGCCTCCATAGTGCATCTGCATAGCTATCTGCGCAGATAAGCGAGCCCTAGCACACAGGGCTTAAGAGCTGCGATAATAAAAGCCCGATGACACTAATCATACCGATCATAGTGGATGGTAAAAGGTGTAAAAAAGGTGAAAGTCGTAAGCGGCTCATGTGATATATGCTGCCCCGCAGTTACTTTACGGCGGCTGTGCCGAAGAGTATATCATATCGAACCATTTAATGAAAGGTCTTTCGAAAGAAAGCAAGAGCAAACTGTACTTGACTAGAAAGCTACGTATGAATACTCATTTTAACTCTCGAACAATGAAATACTTGAACAATATAAATATATCACCAATATATCATTAATTAATTTTTTAACGTGGGAAACCGAAATTTAATAATATGATTTAACATGTGAGCTTTTACAAAAAGAAAAACAATATTCCGAATGCACATCCTTTACATTATAAGAGTATAAAAGATCTAAAACTCGAAAACTGCTACTTTTTTATTCCTGTTATATTACATTTATATGCGGAGCAATATGAAACTTTTTTATTATAGAACACGGATTAAGAATAACTCACTTATGTGTTTCCAATGCTTTTACATTAATTTTCACCCACAACACTGTACGGCAACGTTCGAATTTTATAATAATGATAATAATGAATAAAAAAATAAACATAAAACGAAATATTATTTTATAAAATGTTCATGATGTTCGACTCGTTTGTGTTTCCAATGTTTTAATATAAATTTTAATTTATAACATTGTATAGCAATGTTCGAATTTTATAAATAAATAAAAATATAAAATGTTTTTCGATAAAATTAAAAAAAAAAAAAAGAATTGATACTGCGTAGTCTCAAACTCTCTTCGTCAGATATAAAAGTAGTACGTGCGCGCCTTATGTTGGATTCACACTTCATCCGACTTTCGTCGTACGACGACTTTGCACAACCAATCAGAAAACAGGATTTTGCTTCGTATCGATGATACGATTTTTCTGATTGATTGCAGAATCGTCATACGACGCACATCAGATTCAATGTGAATCCAACATTAGGGCTCCCGGTCACCGCGTTCTGTTTGTCTTCTTTTGAAGATTCGAGTCATCCGAATCTAATTTTAGGATCGAGCAAGACAATTCACCGTTGCTCGAACAAGATTGACAGTATAGGCAGGCAAGTGTGTAAAAATGCAGTTCTAATCGAATGTTGACCTTATCGTTGATTCACGAAGTGAACCATTCCGCATATATCATCAAGAAGCCGATGTTTATGCATATCCATGTGTACCATCTACCGCTACTCGAGTCCATTTTGTCGGACAATACCGTAAGACGCGAGTCGCCTTGCATATCGAATGTGGACGACATACCTACTTTGCCGAATTATACGCCGCGTCGCGTTGCCGTCTAAAGCCCATTCTATACAATTGCGTAAGCGTAGGTGTAACTGGTTGTAGTTGTAAGATTATTAATCACAGTCGAATATTCTCCTTATATTTAACTGTGATTGGTTAATTCTTACAACTACAACCAGTTACACCTACGCTTACGCAATTGTATAGAATGGGCTTAATTGATACCAATTTGTAATTTCGCAGTGTATTAAGCGCACCTGATTATAATGTACAAGTAAGCAAGAGCTGCGAGAAAAAAGAAAGAAACAGCTGGTGTCAATTCACTTATCTATTTATCTATTTACTTTCACTATGGAATCAGAATCCATAATCTATAATAGCAAATATATAAAAAAAAAAATTACAATCGATGTGTATATTTAATATTATATGTCTGTAAGTTGACCATATTGGTTCCATTTTTTATAGTTTCCTCTCTTTGATAATTATAAATAAAGCATTGTGACAGAACTATAAATTAAATCTATAATGTCTCAAAGTATAAATATCGAGTTACAATAACATGAACTACTGAAATTAATAACTATTTTTTGATAATATTATAGAAAATAGTTATACTTTTATAGATACAAAATATTACATTTTGCATTTTGCTTTATTAATGATAAATGACAGAACAAATTGAGCAATAAACTGATCGAGCATCGAGTCAAACGGACTTGCACAAATTACTGTTATTAATCATGTAATTACCTACAAATAGTGATTAAGACGTGACAGTAGCATCTTAAGATGCTCATTAACGCTAGGTAGTATTATCAAATTCCTCATCGATTTAATTTGTGATATTAAGCATTAAACTCCATTTTGAATATAGTCTTTTTCAATAATGTATGTATTATTTTAATTAAATTAATTTATTGTATTTCTATTATACTTTATTGCGTAAAATTGCGTAATAATAAATGATTAAATATATCATTTTAATGTCAATATCATATTATATTGTTAAGAACATCAATCTTCTATTATTTTATCTTCGTAATAAAATTTTTTTTTAAATTTGACATATAAGATTTAATTTAATTTTTGACTCTTATGACCTTTATTCATTTTTAAATTTATTCATTAATAAGAGTCCTTTATACATAATTTTATTGATTAAATATTCATAAAATTAATAATATTCGAAAATATTTCACGAGATTGTTGTAAGACATTTTCTCACCCCATTTCTCCTTCACCGACGTTGTCGAGATTGCGGATACCGCATCCGGTACATCCATCGTGCATTCTTCTTTACCATACAGAATCTGTTCGATACAATCCGACTTATTCACTTTCTTCACTGATTCTCGTTCATTCTTCCAATCAATTTCCATCTTGCCGATATCAGTTTTCGTTTCCACGAAGCCGAACAAGTTTCGAATATCCGCCACTAAGGTCTCCTCATCATCCTCCCTGATTTTCCATTTCGCCCTCTGACGATGCTCGTCTTTGTTCTCTTTTTCTTGCAGCACTTTTTTACTGGCGGAACTCACTATCTCTTCAACAAATTCCTCCTCTTGCAGCACATATTCTCTTCTCTCATTAGGATTTCTATATATTCTATAGGGCCCCACGAGACCTGCCACTCCTCGAGGCAATGCTACCAAATTCTCCTGATCAGGCCAGATATTTTCGTACCCTGAACGATCGAAATACATTTCTATTGGATCTAAAAGGGATTGCTTAGGCGTGTCGTAGAACTTCCGATTCGCCTGGACACGTCTTTATGATCCAGTTGCTGCTTGCTCGAGCCTTTCGTTGGGATCGATGTCGCGAATCTTATCTATAAGTCAAACCACCTCCTTGTTCGCTTCGGAGAGCGTTTCTAATAACCGCACTTTCTTCGGTTTTCTTACTACGCTGTCAAGAGTGTTCTCATCCTCGATTTCAAGAATCGGCGGTGCTTTATTTTGAGATGATAATCTGACGTACAATAACTCTCGTTGCTTTTTAGCTTCTGGTCCTTCACCGTATTGATCACTGCGATCTTGCTACGGACACTCGGAAGAAAACTCTTTGTTGTAATATTCTCGTTGCTGTTCAGAACGCTGTAGATCAACTCACGCGTCGTCGTTTGAATCCATTTGAGTCGTTTCTGATGTTTCGAGGTACTTCCAAAGTTCGATCATTTTCCGTCGACCGTCGCCGTAAAAATGCCAGTTAACTGGGTTACCATACTGACGAATTCGTCGTGTTTGACGGGTCGCACCGGATGTCACGCATTCATCGACCGACGATTCGAGATCGGAGTACCGTATTAAAAGTGACACAAGATTGATAATCATCGATTTGCATCGCGTAAAATAGAACGTTTCATGTAATGAATTCTTTATGCTTAACGAATGTTACAGCAAACGCACTTTGAAGGAATTTGCGGTTTCTTGGGAAAATTAAATTAAAAAATTATTGCTCACTTGATTGAGATTTATGCGAAAAATTTGAGAAGGTGTAAAATTAATTTGTCATGCCTTACGCGAAAGAATAAAATCTTCTTGTTTTTACTTTCAATCTACGATCTTCTGTCTTATAATATTGATTGCATTCAATGTTATCAGTGGTATCGTTCTTTTACGTCTATAATAAACGTTAAGGATAGTATAACACAATAGCGGCGCTGATAGCGTTCCCGAACACTTGTCCCATATGTCTGTTCGCTTCAAGAGGGAAGTGCCTTAAGGAGGTTTTGCAGCGCAAAAATCGAAAATGCTTGGAAATAGTAGCGCATAAATCAGAAAATATTTCTGCATAGTCAGAGTATTTAATTTTGCAATTTTTAACGACTTAGGTGTGAATATGTCTGTTCGCTCCAAGAGGAAAGTGCAAATTAAAACTGTGCATATAATAGCGCATAAATCCTGTGTATTCAATTTTTCAATTCGATTGTTTTCAATGGGTGGGTGGGGGGGGGGGGGG
>NW_017275499.1:276416-334849 GCF_001594065.2 Cyphomyrmex costatus | reverse complement strand
TTTTTTTTTTTTTCAGCTAAACGGAATTAGCGCAAAAATTTTTGTTTGCGAATATGGATAGCGCATTATTATACAAATTTTTTAATTAAGATTATGGTTAAGTGGAGGGGCTAGCTAATAGCTAGGCAGACGTGAGTAAATCTATCCATCTAAGAAATCGACAGAATTTCCTAACCTGACTAGTCGTCAATTTTAACACTGAATATCTCGGTTTACCGGACAGAGCGACACTTTTTTTCTGCCAGATTCCTTCATTTCGTGCAAAATCAATTGAGTATATTTTTATCAAAATTTGAGATGAGCGGGGTCTCCTATATATTTACCAAATTTTGTACAATGTACTTACAAGTACCCTTATTTTCTAGTTTCTTTAATAGCTTTGTTTAAATAGAGATTCATTAAAAATTGGCTGCATCCCAACAGAAAAAACAGCTTTGAACTATTGTAAAATTCTTTAATATGGTCGGTCTTGCCCTTACTTGCTCACTGAATCTAAATGTATAAGCGGTATAGCTAATCATTGTCAAGAATTTTACAACAGTTGCAAAGCTGCATTTTCTGCTGAACGCAGCACAGCATATACAGTGGCGTATGTAAACACATACCCGTTTCGCGCATGCGCACTCCATTTTAGGCTTCACTAACATCAAAGGTGCCGACAGGGGCTGCGTTATTCACTGCTAAATACTGAAAATTTATAGTTCGCGTTACGTATAGTATAGATTTTCAGTACTTGCAGTGATAAACGGAACGCAGCCAGGGAGTTGCGCTACTAGATATACTGTGGCCAGGGGATCTATTCTTGAAAAGAAACATACGAAAGTCTAGAGAAATACTACAGTATACATTACATATACTGTATTTTCCTAGTTTTTCAAATATGTTTCTTTTCAAGAATAGAGCTCCAGTATCATTTCGTAAAATGATATAACAATAGAGAATTTTATTTATTTTATGCAGCAGAAAATCTCTAGCCTCTGCGCAGAATATTCGAGGTTTTTGGCGCATAATATTCAGGCATAAAATGTACATTAGTATGCGTACCCATCCCTGCTCAGAATGGAATCTTATATCTTGAAACACGAACGATTCAAAATAGTCATATCTTGATTAGAAATCAATTGAAACTTTCATTTGAGACGCGGAATGATTACTCATGTGAAACTTGTTTTGAGATACAAGATTAAAGCTATATTTTTCACCTGTTTGAAGGTAATCTTTCCGAAATCAAGTTACTGACACTTCAATATGACACATGTCTCACTTGAGTCATAATTACAAATATGAAGTGAATCAATTCTCAAGATTTTCGTCTATTGAACTGTTCCACGACTCAAAATTAGTTTCAGTTGAGTTTCTCAGCAGAAGCAAAACTATAAATACGGGCCTTAAACATTAAAAATATGTATTAAACAAAAAAACTAAATGTTTTGTTTTTTTATAGAAAAAAAAACACCATTCTAACCAACCGTTTCGTCGGATCCACTTAGGTGATCCATTCAATTACGCATGAGTGATTGCGGGCTGTTTCGAAAACAAGAGTTGAAAATAAGAGCCGTGGGCAAGCACCGTGTAACAGATAACAACATGGTGCGTGTCCGATCCTTTTCACTTCCGTGGAAAAGAAAAGGGAAAGCGCGGCTGTTGTTGTAGAATTAGAATAAGAAAACTTATTATGTGCTTTATCAGAAGATTTTGTAAATCTTACAGGCAGGGTTGTGCATCTACGCGTAAATTATAATATTCTACGTCCACGTGTAGACAATGTAAACTATTGTATAAAGTATCACCTATGTAGACAATGAGTATACTATGCAGACAATAAATTGATAGGTTAGGTTTTTTCATGTGAGAAAAAAATTTAATAAATAGCATTGATTTTCAATGAAGTTGTAGCAATTTAAAGTTACCCGGATCTCAGAAATTGATATTATAATAATCTGCAATGTATGTCTACAAAATAGAACTGTATATTACATATTGTATATATATGTGTAAAATATTGTGTATATATAATATATATATATATATATGTGTGTGTAAAATATATAATAAAGAGTAATAAGAGTTATACTTTCCTTAATTTAATCCTTATAAAAAAATCTTGATTAATAATTTACAAACGTTTCCTAAAGAATCTATAGTTTGTATTATGTACACTATAGATTTTTACAGTTTACATAGTTTACATAGTAAAAAGACTATGTAATCATCACGTAGATTTCACGTAAATAATCCGTGTAGACGTAATCTTAAAATCTACGACACAACCCTGCTTATAGATATATTTGAAAAATAAAAAGAACTATACTAAACATTAAAATCACATTTCGCGAAAGAAAAGAAAAAAATATTTTTAAATTTTCTAAGAAATTCAAAATGTATTTTTATCAGTATTAATTTTGTCGATATTTTAGTTTTTTTTAATGAGTAAACAAGTTTTATGAGTAAATCTGATTTTAAGGACTACTGGACTAATAATGTCTTTTTGCATTTTAGAAAGAAACTTAATCGATTTTCTTTTTAATAAGAGAATTAATAAGAGAACTATAAAAGAATTAATAATTTCTACTTTATTTTACCCCCCTTTGCTTTATTAAAAGATACTGAATTTTTTAAAAGATATAGCTCTTGAGAAAATTTACACATCTTAGAGAAAAATCTTAAAACTTGCTATAAAGAAAATTGAAGAAAAAAGATAAGAAATATGAAGAATACATTTAAGCACTTTAAACTGTTTTTTAAAGTAATCTTAAAATTTACTTATAAGTTAAAATTAACTTTAAAACGTTTAAAAACCTTCACTTCACTTATATACGGTACATTTTTTCAATTAAGGAAATTCTCCCAGAAGAATTATTGCTAACCCTTCAGTGTCACACTATGTTTTATCAATCAAATATTTACCACAAACCGCAGCAAATAGGCTCATGTTATTTATTGTCATTTTGATTATTGAAATTAATTGAAAAATCATTTCGACCGTCAGTGAATGAGGACTTACCTGATGACTTGCCGGGGTTGGATTCCTCGATCGGCTGCAGAATTCGCGACATTATCGCCTTAATTTCTTAACGTCTTATTCTTCAAGCCAAAACGAATGCCGCGCTTCGATGGCCACGAACCGTGATCGAGACGCTCATAAAATCTCTATTGACGTCCATCAATCTATTGAGTTCTGTATCAAGTCCGACAGATTCGCTGTGGCTGTGTGTCGCATTTTCGTGAGCGTATATTAACTGGGACTGATTAATATAATTGATTATAATTAGACAAACAAGAGAGATTCTTCATAGATGATGTAGTAGTAGTAGTAGTAAAATCCAAATACATGAGGGTGACGTATCAGTTCATGTTTCTTTCTTCGGACTGTTTGAATTTATTCACAATAATAATAATTAACGGTAATTAATGTTTTTATTAATTACGTATAATGTTAAAACCTTGTTTTATAAAAAGATGTAAAAAAAATGTTTGCAATTAGTCAGTAATTAGTAAAAATGTATTTGTTGATTATTATCTAGGAAATGAAGATAATTATTTCAAATTTGATCTAGAAGAAATTTAAGAAATTTAATGAAGCTCATAACTCAGTAAACGAGAATAAATTGAAATAGAACCAAATTTGTGAAAAAAACGCATTCGCGAATGTTAAAATGAATTCTTTTCAATCTGAATGCATTTTTGTTTATTTATACGAATTGGATGAAGCATATTTCTATCTATGCCTTTCAACCTAAAGACAATAGTTTTCTTCTTCGTGAATACTACTCACACACGATAAAAAATTTTAATTAGGAAATATAAAGCTCTCAATCCAATCGAATCGAGTTGAATCTTACTGAGCAAAAAGGTTTTTGTTATTTAAAATACGCCCGATAAAATTTTTACCGATTTTGATCTATTCTCGTTTACTAAACAAAAAGAGAGAATATTTAATTTTAATACACAACGCGCACATAAAATTGTTTTATTTGAAAGTTTCACTTTCTTCTTTTTTATACAAGTTTACCTGATAGTTTTATACAAGTACACTTGATTCCTTCTTTTTTTTAAGTGATTATTTCAAACTTTTCACGAAAAGGTAATTATTCCAGACATTGTAATTTACTTCAATCAATTATATTTTTTTCATTTGCAGAAAGAACATTCTTTAGGAATTGTTTTTCTGGGAAATCGACTCTCAAAGAAGGTATGAATGAAATTCGAACTTTTTTTCTCAGATATTATAATGAGCCTTTCTCTTACTCCTCAGAATAAAATCGTTCTTTTTCTTTTCCAAGAAATTCGATTTTTTTATCAGAACGTATCTATCTTCACTGAGGCATACTTCGCTTCGCAATCATTTCTGCTTTTCTCCAAAAATATCTTCGCTAAACACTAAAAAAGAAAAAACTTGTCACTGATTCTGTTCGTCTCTTCTAAGGACGTTGTATTAGATATCAGATTTACGGAAAAAACGAGATGTCGGGCGCGAAATTAAAGAGCGATCGGTTGTATATACGACACCTCCGGTGGCACGTGCGCGACGGTTCACACCGTTCGCACGTACGTCACGTCACGTCACTTCACACGTATTCACGCGAGCCAACCTACTGAGGCACTATGCGCGACTCCGACACGCGCAACCGCGCGCGACTTCCGGGGACTTTCGAATAACGGGCTGACGGCTTGCTTAACTCTGTGAGAGAGAACACCGCGTGAGAGAGTTATGTTGGCTGTACATTGACCGGCACTGCGCCGCACCGTCCTCGCTCTGGCCCCCGGAATATCCTCCCAGCCCCAGCTTGGACCTCGCTGTAGAATATCTCTTGTGATCCTTCGCAAAGTGGGAGACGAGAGTTAACGGAGCAGAGGAAAGCTTGAGAGCGGCCATAGATTTAGCTGTTACTTTATTTCGAAGCGCCTCTATCACAAAACGTGAACGTTCAACTATGTAGCCAATGTCCACGATCGCGTCGGTAATGTCAACGATCGCGTCGGTAATGTCCATGATTTTTTGGTTCGAATCTTCCCTATGTCCATCATTATCAGTCCGTTAGACAGACAAAGACGGACAAACAATCTGTTGCTGCTTGTTCCACTACTAAGCAGAAAAACTCGCGCCAAGCCAGCAGCGATCTTATTCCGCGATTCGAGCTCTCTCTCTCTCTCTCTCTCTCTCTCTCTCTCTCTCTCTCTTTCTCTCGCCCGATTTTTAACGTATTGCGTTATTGGTAAATCATTCGGGAAAAGAAAGATTGACGATTAAAATTTTCATGCACACAGAATTTGTTGCTCACATGAAACTCTTAATTATATTTTTATATTTACTGACGATATAATTGTTTTTATCATAAAATAAATTAAAACAAAAAATCTGTCAACAGTTTTCTATAACATTAAAATAATGTAATACGATTTAGATAAGATAATTAAGGAAACAAACAAATTTTTATTTAGACCATGAAATTTCAAACACCGATGACAATAAGCCATTTTCGGTCAAGCTGGATATTAAGCATTTAGGGATCTACATCGTAATATATAAATTCACACGAAAATAGAAGCATTCAATATCCAGCTTGATCGTAAATGGCTTATTTTCATCGGTGTTTATAATTAAGGAAAATATATCGATGTTAAATTTTTTATTTATACTATAATTCATAAATTTTATTTCCACACTGCATATTTTTTCAACATTAAATGTAACGTTCTGCATTTCTACAGTAAAAAATATAAAATTGACAGATATAAAGTTGTTCCAAAATATATTACCCAATTTAATCTGTAGTCAAATAATTAATTTTAATTAATCTTAAATTACTTAGTTGAAATATTTAATTACTTAAATATTTACAAGAATATCAGTCATATTATTTGTAACAGTTACATGAATCAGATTTGTAATTTGATAGTTTTCTTTCTTATCTTAAATAAATACAAAACTCCAGTAACATGATGAAAAAATAAAAAATCATTGTAACGCGCATTTATAAATCACCTCCTTAAATTCTAATTATATTTAGAATTAAAACTACTTATCACTTATTTGTTTTCATTTGTCCTCGAATTATACATTTGTATGATTTGGTCACGATCTTTTTTAAGGGATATTTTCTTTTTCAAGTAATTTAAGTTCACAAACGTTCGACAACTGCAATTTGTCACTTTTTTTTCGAACCGAAGTCAGAGAATCCCATAATCGTGGCCATTTCGTCGGAAGGTCCTGCGTCATCTTCGGACAGTTCTTCAATCTTCCTCTTCTTCTCCTTTCGCTTCTCCTTTCTATATTCTTTAATTTTTTCTTCCTAAAAATAGAAATAATCTTGTAAAAAAAAGTACAAAATAAAAAAGAATGCTTAAAGAACAATAACTTAAAAGAACCAAATTTAAACGTAATCTTCTAACAGACTCTCCAGATTCAAAAGATGAGTTTAGTAATTAACGGCGAATGAGAGTGCAGCGTTGTTATTGGTATGCAAATAATCAAAGTAGATTTATTTACCTTAATCCTTTATTCTCACATAAAAAAAATTATTAAAAACGTTTTGACTCACTTTGGAGTCATCTTCAACTAATATATCTTAGCTAACAATCTTAAATAAAGAGACAAACCTCTTCCTTTAGTTCCTTCACTCTTTGTTCTAAATCATAATCTTTCTTTTTTTCCTCGAGCTTCTTTTTGTTTTGTGCAAATCTTGCCTTAACTTGGTCCAAGGTAGATCGCTCTATCTTCATAGACATACCAAGATTACGTTGATCTAATTGAAAATTATAAATTATAATTAAAATAATATTTTAAATTCTGTGTTATAATTTCTGAACTATTTAAGTTTACGTTTTGTCCCATTGATATGGTCCAAGAAATTAATTGAATCCTTGACAACACAGTCGCAAACATTGCAGTAATATCTATAGACAAAAATATGAAAACAATGTTATAATTACCATCAATTAAAAATTTTGTACACAAAATTAAATATATTATAAAGATATAAAATATGCAACATTGTATACGTATATTCAACTTTAATAGACAGCATATAAATAATTAAATAGTATATAATAAAACTATACATTGTTCAATATATGTATATTCATATTTCAGTAAAAAGAAAAATCTCAAATTGCCTTGATCTTGACAAATAATAATATTATAAAGGTTATGATTCTGAACAACTTGTTTTAACCATTGATCAAACTTTTTAGAAAATGTTAATGCAAGTGATATTGTTACTTTCAATCTGTAACTTATATATATAATCTGAAAAGTTCTTAATAAAAAGAAATTTTACTATAATGTTTTGAAAAATCAACTCTTGAGGTAAGCTATAAAAATGTACAATGAAAAATGATAGGTTCTATTCAAAAGATTCAAAGTGTACATAATAATACAAAATTATTGTAAATTTAATATTTTTTAAAAGGTAATTTCGAGTTGAAGTTTACCCTCCAGTTTGTGATGATGGTGTATTTTTATTGATAACAACACTTTTTCCTAATTTCGATTCGAGATCAACCTTATAATCTCTTTGCTTCAGCAATTCTCTTTTAACTGCTGGTTGCTTGGGAATTCCCAATTCTTCCTCTGCAATCTCATCTTGAAGTCTTTGAAGTGCAATTCTTTCATACTCTTCTCGATTCCATTTTCTTCGATGATCATCAGGTCGCTATAAAACAAATTAAATATTAAGAGATAAGATAACATACATAAACACTAGTAACAGTGTTGCATATATTTCTTAATAAATCCTTATTACTATTAAATTTGTAATAATTCATTTTAAAAATATTAAAAAAAATTGTATAAATACATCAATAATAAAAATTGTGGAGTTTAAAATAAAACGTGGACATTAAGAATTAAAATGTAAATAGACTGAGTATTATATAACTAAAATTTAACGTTATTTACAATTATGCAACATAAAATTATAAATACCATAGACATGTTTGCATTAATTTTCTTTTCACGATAATAAGATAAATATACGAAGTTAACAAAAATATATTGATATAACCCCTATCAGAGAAACACCTGAGACTTGAGAGCGGCCATGCCCGGGATTTAGCTGTAACTTTTTTTTGAAGCGCCTCTATGTCCACAAAACGTGAACGTTGAACTATGTAGCTAATGACCACGATCGCGTCGGTAATGTCCACAATTTTTTGGTACGAATCTTCCCTATGTCCATGATTATCCGTTAGCAGACAAAGATCAAATATCTGGGAAGAAAGATAGGATCGAAATTAGGGGCATTTCGTCGAATAATTGAATTAGTATGAATCTAACACCATATATGGAGTGCATTGTATACAAAACGATAATTGCGCCGTTGTTGAATACTGTTCGTCTATATTACTCAATTTAAACGATTATAATGTACAGTATTTACAGAAATTACAAAATAAGGGAATGATAATTATATTATGATGCAATTATAGAACAAGAATTGAAGACATGCTTGAGGCATTGCAATTTATGTCAATTAAAGATAGAATTTAATACAATGTTTGTATTTTGATACATAAAATAGTAAATGGAGATTGTCAGGGTTATTTAAAAAATGAGATAGAACAGGCAAGAAAAAGGAGTACAAACAAGATCAGAGGGAAACATACGTATTAAAAGATGTAAACCTAGAGAGAAACAGAGAATGTTGTTAACAATTTACCGAATAAAATAAGAAAAGAAAAAAAGATTAAAAAACTTGAAGAGAGCGTTAGTGCCATACATGAGGAGTGGAGAAGAATAGTGCATTGTAGACGTATGTTGGATAACTAATAAATAGGCATTATGTTAGATTGAATCACACATTGTAGCTATTGAAGCTAATAAGGATCAATCAATCAATTAATTAATTAATCAATCAATTAATCAATCTCTTTCTCTTTCTGATGTTGGATAATTAAGAAGTTTTCAGATACAATGCAAAAATTTATGGAAATATCGTTTTATATTTACTCTTGAAATATTATAACATTATAAATATACATGGTATTACATACATATATTTGAAGAAAAAATAGCAAGGGGGGGACTTTGAAATAAAATACCTCGAAACATATTAACTTTTTAAGAATGTATTTTTAAAAATAAGTAAAATACATATATATTTTTCTTTTTTATCATTTCACGCATTAATATGCGATTTTTTTTAACGATTATTAAATTTTTTTGACAATTTTCAATCGATACAATAATAACATACTGCTTAAATATTTATTCATAAATATATAAGCTACGTATTCTAACACATACGCTATGTGTACAAGATTAGTTCAAAGAATTTTCACTGCTGATCACTATTACCAATTTTGGTAGATTATTTATAGATTTCGAATTCCAATTGTGACATCATTATCCATTCGCATTGTACTATTGTACATTTGTGAAGAAATGTTTTTAGCAGTATACAAGCTGCAACGTATTGCAAAAATTGAGGTAAAATACTGACACCAGTAATAAAATTAGGTAAAAACCTGTACCATTCCATAAATTAAAAAAAGACTAAAATATAACTGCTATCCCATATAAAAGTGTCTACACTACAAAATAGAAGTAAATTATTGCGCCAAAAATATTTGACTTGTTAAAAAAAGAATTATTAAAACCATTCTATTATATTACCATCCTATCTTAGGAAAGAATTCTGCAACATCCTGAAAAACCTCTTCCGGTGATTTCATAGAATTAACTTTATAAACTAAACCTTGCTGTTCATACATTTCTATGATTGGTAAAGTGTTTTTCAGGTAAGTTTGATGACGCAAGACCAAAGACTGCTCATTATCGTCGCTACGCCCGCTTCCACTGGCACCACGGTTCAAGCAGCGCTGAGTACAAACTTCTTCACTGCACTCACAGAATATTACGCCTTTCAGGATAACTTTTTCAGCCATTACCTGTCATCAACATATACCATACATGAAATAACTATAATATATAAAGTCTACTTCCTACAATCGATTATCAGAAAGCATATATAATTTTAAGGTCACAGCATAGATTTTTGCATAATACATAACGTATGTATAGCGCATAAGCGAATCAATCAGTTAAAATTGTTTCCTTCCATTTCATGGACACGAGAATCTTTGATTGGTTGATTTTCTTATGCACTAGGTACTATGCATTATGCAAAAATTTTTGCTATTAAAATATATAGTAACATAATATATACAACTGTGTATGTACGTGCGTGCATATATATTAATATATTCTTAATAAATAGGTAAAAGGCTAATAAGAGTTAAACTAAAATTAAAAATTGAATCAACGTTAATATTTGACATAAAAAAAATTAACACAAAAATTAAACATTAATAAAATTATGCAATGCGTTGGATAATACATAAATCATGACATGACATGTTTCTGACTTTGACTACAATTGAGGGACCCAGAGGTGAGTTCATTTTCGGAGATATATTATATGTAGATGCTTGTCTTTTACCTATTTAGGTATATTTTGAATACTAAGAGTCCTGTATTTATATATTTAATTTATATATTCTTAATTTAATTATCAATTAAATAAAAAAAGGTTCATGGTTGAAAACTTCGATACTTGAATTATCAAGTATCGAAGTTTTCAGCCATGAACCTTTTTTTATAAATAATAATTTATACATAAATTTTTAATATATTTTCCAGTTATTGTCCCAATTACTGTTGTTAGACTTAACAGGCAAATGTAAACTAAAGACTCATTGTTGAGCTTTCTTCTACCTGAGAGATAACGAAATTACATAAATAAAAATAAAATAAAAAAGAATCAAGAGATGTTTTAATCACACTGAGCTCCCCCATAACTATGAAATCAAATCTGATGTTAATTCCATCTAACAGTACATATTACAAAAAAGAAATGAAAAATTAAATAAAAAAGAAAGAGAAAAGAAATGAATGGTATGCAGAAACTGCCAATAAGAAAATCTAGATTAATTTCGAGAATAGATTTAATTGTAGTGTCTCTCAGTTTTTGAACATGGCCAGAGACACTACCGCGTCTCCTGATTAAAATTGCAAATAGTATACCGGGAGTGAGGAGGCTCACTGTGAACATAGTGAGCCTCCTCATTCCCCCAATACAATATTTGCAATTTAAAAAAATCTATTCTTGAAATGAATCTAGTTTTTCTTAGTTTTGGCATACCATTCATTTCTTTTCTCTTTTTTCTTTATTTATTTTTTTCATTTCCCTTTATATGATATGTATTGTTAGATGGAATTAACATCAGATTTGATTTCTTGGTTGTGAGGGAGCTCACTGTGATTACACATATCATGATCCTTTTTTATTTTTATTTATGTTATTTTATTGTCTCTGAAAAGGGTTAAAAAATGAACCAAAACATGTAAGCACAATTATTATAATAAAAAAGTTTTATTTGGTATATATTAGCATTTGCGTAAAGTTACCTGCGCTTGACTCCTAGTGTCCTTTTCTCTCAAAGTTTATATTTAATTATATTAATTATCAACTCTATCTCAATGTGATATTACTGAAGGTTTTAAATAATAAACCTATTGAATTAAGACAACACAAAAAGATAATTTAATGAAAAATTAAACTATTCTAAACATAAGCTGCACATACTAGAATCAATGTATCTTGTTGTTAATGTAAGAGACAAATCCTAATAATAATTTATTGGTAATCTCAGATTCAACTAATACAACATGGACATTCAACAGACATATCCAAGAGTGTGTCGCATTTCATGCATGATATATAGAATGTATAATCGCTTTATTCTTCTTTAATTTTTGATAAATAATAAGTATAAGAGACAATAATGCGTATTATGTATCGAATAAGGCGATACCTTATTCCAACCGTCAAGATTATCTTGATTTCTGGGGAAACCGTCGATGAGAAATCGGTGATGCGGATTCTTGGAAGTCTGCATGGCACGATCGATGAGGCTACAGGTGATCTCCACAGGGACGATCGTACCGTTTCTGATATGTGTTTCGATGAGCTCACCATATTCCGAACAGAGTTTGGCACGTTCCTCACGCAACAGATCACCGGCAGACAGATGAACATAATCATAATGCTTAACAATGTAGCGGCAGAGCGTACCTTTGCCGGCACCCGGACCGCCTAAGATAAACACCACCTCCGGCTTTTGAGTCGTGACAGCGGACATAGTGCGGATACAACGTCGCGCACCAGCCACGAGTGTCCGTGACATGTACAGAAAATCGTCGCTATATATGTATATACCAACGCACACATCGATCAGTCTTCAGTACATTACACGCGGCAGTTATACTGGCGCCATTTTTAAAAGGCGCTAAGATTAAAGCGGGGAGCACAGACTTTTGCATAACGCATAAACAACATACATAAAGAATTTGATTGGTCCATTGACTCATGCATAAGAAAATGAACCAATAAAATTCCTTATGCACATGCTTTATGCGTTATGCTAAAGTCTGTGCTCCCCGCTTAAGAGCCCCAACACACACTTTTGCATAACGCATAAAGCATGTGCATAAGGAATTTTATTGGCCCATTTTCTTATGCATGAGTCAATGGACCAATCAAATTCTTTATGTATATGTATTATGCGTTATGCAAAAGTGTGTGCTCCCCGCTTAAGAGAGCACAGTGAACCGGAAATTATGCTCAAATCATAACCTTAAAATTCCAAAATCAACCAATAAGATTGTCGATCCTAACCAAAATCTGTATTCCACTGGCTGAATTTTAGGATTTTAGGTCACCACTGACAAGATAACAGACAAACTGAATATTTTTGATTTATTTATGTGTATATAATTTGGGAATCGTTTGGGGAAATTTGGGAAAAGCATTTAAACATTTGGATAATAGTATTTTTCTTGTTATTAACAAATTTTCTCATGCGACAAGTTAGCAGACAGCGATTTTATTTAATGAATTTTACGAATGGAATCAATCGGAAATCATTTGGGGAAAACATCTTTATTATTATTTTCATTTGGGGAAAGTAGCAATTTTGTAATTCAATATATTTATACCAGGAAGTAAGATATAAGGAGACTCCACTCCGTAAAATAAAAGTGGACCCATTTTAGGTTTCGAGTTCAGCTTCCGATTCTGATGAGTGCGAGTAAGAGAAATGATCATTTCTCTTACTCGCACTCATTGGGCGCAGCACTACTAAATTCACGAGCGCTGCGAGTGTTGAGAATCGGAAACTGAACTCGAAACCTAAAATGGGTCCATGTCTTGTAGACTGGCGAGACCTAGAGACCTAGAAAACAGAGATGCGTCATTGAAGGGTATGGCTTGATTGGCTGTCTAAATCACGTGATCAGAGAGCCATTTTAATTCACTATTGCATCTAATAGATATAGTTTTATAACGTATGTACATATATATAGAGAGAAAAATTTAGACAATACAGTGTCAAAGTGCAATAAAAAACTATTATTATGGTGTAAGTATTCTTATTTGTGTGAATATTTAATATCGGACTTAACCTAACCTAATCTAATCTCTCTACCTTTTGCATCAACTGTCATCAGCTTATTGGTCAAGAGCACTTATATTGAATTAAAATGGCGGTGGTTACCTAACTCAACCGACGCAATGTCGCATCTCTGTTTTCTAGGCCTCTAGCGAGACCGAGTGGAGTCTCCTTATATCTTCCTTCATGATTTATACATTGCGAAAACGGACAAAGCTCGAGTATAGTGGGAGTAGTAAGTGTAGTACAAAAAGGTGTAGTAAATCGAAAATCGTCAAAAATTAACTTTACAATTAGATCCGATCTTCAAGTAGGATGTATTCCATTTTACGCATGATGCATCATTTATCATTATTGTTTGAGCGAATGTTAAGTACAATTTAAGAAATTGATTTCTGAATGACATCACGGTTTCCTTATCTATTCTATAGGCACGTGACGGGGACGCTCGGTCCATATATTATAAGTCCATGGTTGCAACGAGTTAAAGTGTGCAAATCTGATTGGCCGTTACCACGGATCTACAATAGGTGTTTTAAGTCTTAAGCCATAAGAAATTAACCAATTACAGTCGAATTCGAGGAAAATAATCGATTATGATTCGTACATTTTTTTACGGCTTAAAACCATTATCTCTATGCTTAAAACTCTATTGTAGATCCAGGGATATGTAGTTCAAGAAGACTAGAGTCCTAGATATCAGAGAAGCGCAACCGGCTTGAGTCAGTATCGCAAAATTACTAAAAAGGTAATAAAAATGGCGTCGTTTGCAGACGAAATATGAAATCCACCAATCGTCTATTAGTCAGCCATTTTTAATACCACTGAATGAATGTCATGATTGGCTGACACTCAGCTAATCAGAATGCGGCACACCGGTTGCGCTTCTCTGATATCTAGGACTCTAAAGAAGACTAGAACCAGGATAGTAAACTAGCGTGGTGGGGGTAGGTCAAAAAACGTCCGCAGTTATTCATACAATGCGCAGTGGCATTGCACATTATATGAAAGTTTGCGCATGCGCGCATCGGTTATAACCAAGAAGTTCTTGTTCTTAACCTTCGTTTTCCCCTCATCCGTGGGACACACTTAAAAAAAAAATCTTTTTAAACCATCTTAAACAGAATGTAAGTTGTAAAAAGAAATTATACTGCACATTATTAAATGCACATGTCAAACAAGGTTTGTTTGACATGCGCAGTCACGAATTGAAAACGACTATCAGAGCGACAGAGAGGACTAATGAAGCGCAAGAGTGGGGAAAGTTTATCCGCCGTCACTTTTTGGCCTACCCCCTCTTATTTCCGTATTATCTTATTTCCGTGGACGAAATAAAAGCGGTCGTCGTAATTGTCAGCGGTACCGTTGTTGCATTCCACAATTATTTGTAGCGCGCGCATGTTGGATGCAGTGGAGTAATGAATTAAAATTTTCGCCCGCCAGCGGGATGCAAAAGTATTTTTTTCAACGTGGAATTCAATAACCATCCACAGTGAAATACATGTAATTTTTTTCCTGATAACATATTTTTCTATCACACTCGTTCTATATTCAATTTTTCAAAAAACATGTATTTGTACGATAACTATCGCTCGGGAAAAATCATATTGGAAGTAACTAAAAAAAAAAATGTGTTCTTTTTATTTATATTTCATACTGATAATTTATTTGCGTTACTTTTTAAATTATTTGTTTAGCTTTTATAGTTGTAGATAAATAAAAGATTTGAAGTAATAAGATATAGTTAAAACAATAATAGTAGTAGTAATTTAAATTACATAAAGTAAAATGTAATGTAAAATGATACACACACATATTACACAACATAGGACATGTAATATATAGTTAAATTTTAGAATAAGTTTTATTCTAAAACTAATTAATGCTTTTCTGGAATTTTGATTAGAATTTTGAAAACTAATATATTCTCTTTTCACGTTGATTGGCGCAATTTTAATTTTTCAGGTCTATAAAATGTTCAGAGGATGATGCTCTTCATGGAATATTACACTCCCCAATTTCCTCTCCTGATAAAACCTCAACGAATCAAGTCCGACAGTCGTTTCACCGATGATTTCATTTTCGCTTTGATGATCCCGCTTTCGGATGGATACACGCGACACACATCGATCGTGCCGTACACACGAGCGTGTGTCGCACTCATGTGCGTGCCATGCGTGTATATATTTATGTGTACGGCTAATGATGGAAGAAAACGTTATTCACAGGGAGGCGGGCGAGTCCGTGTACCATCCTCAGTATACGCCTTGTATCTTAGGTAGGGCTGAGAGAACTCGAAGAGAGAACCACGGACTTGTGCGTTCAGTCTAACTCGGTCCTCGAACTGGTCCCGTGTACTTGGCGTGCTGCGTGTATAACCGGCGTCAGTCACAGCATCCGCGTTGCCGCTTCCCTGACGACGCGAGATAAGCTTCCCCCGAAGCACCGTTGGGCACAACGCTGGTACGTTTCCGCGTCATTCCGTAAAAGCCGAGCTCCGTGCGAGACGACAGAGTCCAAAGTTTTATTCCATCCCTCGGCGATTCCATGAAGGAACTGAATTCTTATCATGTCAGAGTATATCTTTGTAAGAAAACGCGCAGACGTATAACAAAAAATTGTACAAAAAAGTTTGAATTAATTTTTTATTAAACTTTTTCGTAAAAAGTCAATTAAGATATTTCGCGCTAAATTTTTATCACTCTTCAGCAAACGCCTACTAATGTAGTAATATTACATTAATGTTGTAATTTACAACTCAATAATATAACTGTTACATATTCAATATGTGTTATATTTATATTGTAGGAATTAAATTGTAACAGTAACGTGATGTTATTGTTAGTTTGCATTTGCTGCATTTACTTACTTATCTCTCGAAAACTAGACTTTGGAAATACGTGTTAGCGGACATTCAACTCTACTTTATTATTATTACGACGCTATAAAAACAAACATTTATGTCGTCGAAATAACCGCGCACAAAAATCTGTATTTATACATCTCATCTCTGTTTATCGGCTTAAACTGCTGTTATCTAACAATTCAGTAGGGACACAAGGCGAGCAGTAATCAAAAAAAAACAGGAAAAGGGCTGAAAAGTGATTCGGCTTCCTTTCCTACTTCCAAGTTGGCCTGATAAAGCATACATAAAACGGCGGAGACGTTAAAGTCGATTCAGTGGTACGAGACAACAGATCCATCAGCGAAGATGAGTGGCTTGGCGGTTTGTTTGATACTCCTCTCGACGGTGCTGGGTAAGTTACGAGATACATCAGAAATGCCTATTAACTGAGCCCTTAATACCTTGATTTCTAATCGCACGCCGTTCTCGCGACATTGTGAAGATACATACTGAAGATTATTACTGGAGAAAGCGCAGTCGAGTTTAGAATATCGGAAAAATGTTGATTCCCGGTAAACGTCGCAAGTAATATCATGACATCGGTATCATAATTTCTTAGTCACAATGTAATTGTTACGTACAACGTACATGCGTTTGCGTTGTAATTATAATAATGAATTGAAGGTTTAAAGGACTTTATTATTTTTAATAATAATTAACACGTTAAATAAGGCGAATAAGAGTCAAATTACAATATGAAATCTAATATTGATAATTTATTCTAATATTATATATTGCGAAGAATATCACGTAATTTTTGCGCAATATATAATCACGCAATATATAATATTAGAATAAATTATCAATATTAGATTTCATATTGTAATTTGACTCTTATTCGCCTTATTTAACGTGTTAATTATTATTAATTATAATAATGTTATTGAGTGAAAAATTATTAATAAAATTATGTATAAAGGACTCTTGTTAATAAATAAATTTAAATGTAAATAAAGGGCATAAGAGTCAAAAATTAAAATAATCTTAAATGTCAAATTTTATGATATATTACGAAGATAAAATAGATGTTTTCACATACAGATAATGACGTTTAAATAAAATTTATGTTTCTAACGATATTGACATTTAAATGAAGTAGATGTTATTAACAATAATATGATATTGACATTTAAATAAAGTTGATGTTATTAACAGTAATTACATGTTTCGGCTTCTATATCGAGCCATCTTCAGAAAAATCTGAAAATTTTCTTCATTATGATTATTTTAATTTTTTACTCTTATGCTCTTTATTTACATTTAAATTTAAAAATTATTAATATATCATATTACATTATAATGTACTTTTGTAGTTTGTTTATCGGGTTAGAAATGTACCAAAAATTTAATCATACAAAAGAACTATTATTGAATTATTATTTCATAGAGATCGATTTCTTAGGTTTTACATATTTAAATAAAAACTCGTGTCTGCAAAGAGAAGTAAATTTTTTCAGTCATTATAGTTTCAAAGAAGTACATTCTTCGCTTTCAAATGAAGTATAAATTGTATTAGTAATAACTCAGAACAACTCTTCTCGCTTTATTCACTTAACTATTCAAGAAACTCAGGATATTGAAGAAGACTTTATCTGACGTTTGCATAAAATTAAATTTTCGCAGTTGCCGTTCGACGTTATTTAATTGTTATCAATTACAGTCGACCAAACATGACGGAAGTGAAATTGGGGGAGCCTAATTTCTAATTAAATACCACTTGCAGAACCATCGAAATGAACGTAAAAATATAATATAACAGGCGTGTTTGACGCAGAATGATTTTGTATCAAAAATAAAAGAAATAAAAAACAAATAGCTATTTACATAACTATTGAGTTTGCAGTTGAAAAAGTAGCGAATTCTATTCATAGAATATATAACAAAATTTATATTTTAACGTACACGTTTCTCGTTCTCTTTTGATTATTGTACTGAAAATGTTAGTAAAAATTATATATATAACTTTTTGTATATATACATTGCGTGCTACATCGAAACCTTTTACCGACGAAGGACCCCGTATACAGAAATTAAACTCCAGAAATAGGAACAAAAACGTTCCATGAACCGTTAAATACGCTTCTGCGTCGTGTTGAACTCGCGTTCATAAATTTGCTGTTCTTTTTCTTGCCGCATATTGTCTGACTGTGATATACAGCGTCGACCTTATCATCGCCGATTCTGGTACGCGAAGCAACGAATATAAACCACACGGGTCCACGATGTCCTACCTATAACATCGACCTTCGTCCATTAATTCTTCGCTCGGTTCGATGTTCGTTAGAATAAAACTACCGACGTTTTTATTTATTATAATATTTTTAAGGAAGTCACGAATTCGAGTCAATTCTAAAGTGAAGCTAAAATATATCTATAATATTTTGTCATCTTGCAGCTTTGACGTTTAATTATCGAAAATCGCCGCCTTTATTCTCTCGCGGTCCTTTCGCAGCTTTAAAGTTGCCGGGGGGAGGGAATCGACTTCGAGCTCATCGAAGAGTCGACAGACTTTTTGTCTCCCACGTTATTGTCGAGCGTCGAGAGGACGCAGCAAAGATGCAGCGGCGGGCTCTTTGAGTGTGACGGCGTTTTTATAATCACTTCTGTATAACGCAGCTGCAAGCCAGAAGTCGCGCGGGGTCCTCCACGGAGGACATAATCCGATTTCTTTCGACTGTCGAGATATCGCCATCTCGAGGCAGTCGCTTTCCTCGCATATCGGTCCTTCTCTCCGCGCCGCATCGCGCCTCATCTCGTCCGCGCGCTCCCGCTTGCGTGCTTTCTTTTATGTTTCCTCGTCGTTCTGGTGGTTCGACCCGATCTAAATATAGAGACGTTGCAAGGGTCTGACGGGTCAGAAGTAACTTGTCGCTATTAGCAGACGAGGGTCGAGAGCGGACGCGGGCAGACGCCCGCATAGGAGAGACCGTGGGAGTTAGAGAAATTTAACTTCGGACGTATGTGAATCTCTCCGGATAGAATTGAGAGACGCGCGCGGCAAGGATTTATTAAATTTTCCCGCGCGGCTTTTCCGGGCTTCCCCTCCGCGCCGCGCCGCTTGCGAACGCGGGCACGCACCGAAATGGAATCGGTTATTTCGGAGGATGGTCGAGATAGGTCGCAAACTTTCGAGGAAAAATAAGAGAACGTGCAGGAGCGAAATTAATTCTTCCGGCGTTTCATCGAAGCGAGAACAAGTGGTACCTTTTGGAGTTGCAGTTGGAGAGAAAATTAGCTTTTAATTCGTCAAAGAACCGGTTATTATAGCGCGATATTCTACTATTTATATATATATATATATCATCGCTTTTCCGCGTTCTTTGTCATTTACGGTACGCAGCCAATTATTCCGCCATTTTTCCTTCAATTACGACGTAACTCTCTGCCGATCTTGGAAACCAATACTCTACTTCTGTGCGAACCTTTCTATTATTCTTTCATTAATTTGAAACTGATAGGACAGACAATTAGAGTAAAAATGTACGTTTATATACGAGGAGGATCCTCGGGGATCAGCGTTTTCCCGCAGCATCCCGCATGTCGCTCGTCGTTTCACCCCCGGAATCACCATCGACATTTCTGTCGTTTCGACTGGGTTCGCTTTCTCACGGTACATTGGTTCTTTCCATGGACCGGCTGCTCCAGGCGGACTCCATTCCCCAAATTCCGCTTCGCTGTAATAGCATGTTTCTCTCCTACCCGACATCGATTGCACGAGCGGTGGGCTTGCAAGCTCAAAGCGCCGTTTCGCAATCCTTAAGGCTAAAAGACTTTTGTCGAAAGACTCGCGTGTCTTTCTTCCGTCGCGTCGGTTTCCTTAAGCGCTTTTTTACTCGCGATTATCGGCCGGAGAGAGATCGAAAGCGGAAGAAAATCCTCCCACGAAACGCGAAAGAAATTAGGATTTGAGAACGTTATACTGTATGAGAGTAACACGTTACCATTGCAGTTATTTTTTGCCAAAAGAAAAGAATACCTCGTTACTATTATTTGTTACTACATTAATTTAAAAACTAACGCATTACTATTACCGTTACTTAGAAAGTAAGATCGTTACTTTTTCGTTACTTCTTTATGACATTGAGGTATGTAAGACATTAGATTTAAAAATTACATTATTTAATAGTATTAATAGTTAATATTCAAATTAATTGTGTGAATCAATATTCAAAATCTTATTATAAAACATTTCTAGTCAATTAAAAATGATGCAATAATCTATTGAATAGTTATAATAAGAGATAATAAAGTAACTGCTGTAAAAATGTAACGACGTTACCATTTCCATTACTGTTATAAAAAGAAGTAATGAATCACACACACACACACACCTAAAAAAGTGACGAAAATAATAACGCGTTACTTCCCGACTTTGAAACAAAACGTAAGAGCGTCGAGTTTACCGAATGTTCACGAAAACGAGCAAGAACGGAAGCGAAGATTCTATTTAAAAATTCGACGTTTCTTGCGACAGTTTCATTTTTGAACTGTATCTTTTTATTGAATCTTTCTGTCCCTCTCTCTCTCTTCTGTGATAAAAAAGGTAATAAAACATTAAGATAATAATGATGCTTTTCTCATTAAAGTCCCGCAGAAACTTAAAAAGATACAAGTTTTATGATTATGTTATTCAATTATGGAAAGAAGTTGAAAAATAATTATCGCAAAGGTATCGGGCGAGAACGCAGGGATGAAACGTATCGATAGTTCGAGACCCAATTGATTTGTAATAATCAATTGAGGAAATCGCCATAACGACGAACTCACTTTTACTCTCTCTCTCTCTCTCTCTCTCTCTCTCGCCTATTCCTTATTGAAGTCGATCATAAGCAGGCCTCCAAAAAACGTGCTGCAGCGCCGCCATTCTTTTTTTGTATAATTATTGACAATTTTGTACACCATAATACAAGCAACAAATATATATAAAAAGATTTTTTTAATTATTATCTCCCAAAATAAGGTAAAATTTTAAGGCCTCCAAGGTGGGGGGGGGGGGACTAAACTTTTAAGGAAAAAGCTAAATAACGCTATCGATTATTTATCGCGCGATTAATAAAAATCTTTATTTAAAAAATTCTCCAATTATTTGGCTTAAAACTACACAATAATCAACATTATTGTTTATATATCATCAATGTGTAATTATAATTTTATTAAATAAAATACAAAATCTTTGCCGTTTGAAATTAGGTATCGTTGCCATATAAGGAAGGCAATGCTGAATCGGTTTTGATTTTTGTTTAAAATTACACTTACATTAATAATATACATAAATGTTAATTATATTCTAGTTTAAGCTAATATCCTTTGAATAAAGGCTTTTGTAATTAATAAATATAATCTCGGCTTTAACTTTTTCTTTAACTATTCGCAATTCCCCATTCCCTCCTCATACATTAAAACCATCGAAAACATATAATAGTATTTATCTTAAATAGCGAGTGCATTCTACGGTTACTTGTTATACTACTACATTAATTGCAAGTGTATCTCGGATGACTTTTATTGGAATTGGATGTGAGGAATGAAAGATTCTTCGCAATAATGTTGTTCGCGTTTACCCGCGGTATTCGCAATCCTCTCAGTTTCTCTTACATACTTATATATGTACAATATAATACATAAAATTTAATATACGTTTAATCTGATTGAATATTGCTGGACTGGACTTTCGGAAATGTGGGATATTATAATAGCACGTGAAATTTCCGTCCAAGTGCCAATTCAGCGTGCCATCGTAGCTTCTAGTGTTTATATAAGCTTATATGCATTTGTGATTCGATCGTAAAGCCTGTTTTCCTTGCTTTCAGGGATTCTCGGCGACTGTCCTGCGGTGCAGCCACCGCAGTGGGGATCCGTCAGAGAGTACCGTCATAAGGACGGTACTCGGCAGATTGTGTACAGGTGCGAGACGGGCCGTAGACTGCAGGGTCACAAGATAGCGACTTGTACTGCTGACGGTTGGAATCAACCCGTCCCGAAATGCGTGATTAGTAAGATATCGCTCCTACTTTAAACAAACCGGCGTCGTGAAGTCGTTCGTGAGAACGCACGTCTTAAGTTCAAGCAGTCTCTCGTCGGGATTAATCGGGCGCGGAATCTACGATGTATCAATCTCCATCTCGTGTTCCAAATCGACCGTTTTACTCAATTGACATTCATATACGTTCGCAGAACGTATATTTGTTTCGCTTCTTCAGCTTAACAGCGATTAATCGTCACCTGGATGATTTATTCGTTCGTCGATCCGAATATATTTGTGCGTCACGTCCTCAATAATTACAGTATATAAATAGTATATTATTGAGAAATGAGACTTCATTTTAAATTAAATAATTCTACGCGCCAATTTATATTGTTTGTCAACGATTTATGTTTATATATATTGTACAGATAACTTAATTAACATACCATTTGCGAATCACGCGTCCATTCTGGACATACAATATTTACATTTAAGAAGTATTTTGAATTAATCTCAAATTGGAATCGGCGTAAATTAACGATTTGTGCATATCACATATCGCATGATGTCCCCGCGATGTCCATAGCTATGCGGCATTATACTAATTTGATCGACGTAAGTCAATTATCCACTTGAAAGGGAGCTTAAAACTTCTTGTGCCTGGCTCGGATGAAGCCTCGTCGCGCGCATTCAATAGAACTGACGGACAAATCCGTTTACTGCGAAACATCGTGCTGTCGAAATAAAGGGACTCGCAGCGTCAAACTCGCTCTTAATATCGTAACGCAAATCAAGCTTTTGCTTAGTCAATCGGACACCCCGAACTCATGATCGACAGACGGAGATTGCTGGATATGATGATTAAACTCGCTTAATTTCCTTTAATCTTGGCGGATTTACAAATGAGTGTGAATAGCGCGTACTTGACTGCTTTACGCATTATACTTGGCTGATGCGCGCGAATTATGCGTATAAAAAATATACATGATAGCATTCTCGTACGCGATAAAAGGCGGTAAAAGTATCCTGTCTCCATGTTGGATCACCTTACATATATCCAATGAGATTAATCCCCTCTGTGATGTAAAGCTAACGCCGGAATATCTCTAGAAACATTTTTACTCGGTAAAACGAATATTCTATTTAAAGTCCATTCGGCGGACATGTATGAGTGCGACGAGAATTTAATTAAAATTCCTTAATTATAATTGCAAAATGGATTTTATTTGTGCTAGCACAATAAATGTGCAAGGCGCTATAATGATTTGGCGGTGATGAACGAATATTTACATTTATTATTCGTTAACAATTTGCAACAATTACATTATTCTATTCGCGAAATAGGAGGTACTTAGCTGTGACGTTATGTTCTGTTCTGTGTAGATGATGATATGTTGATGGAACGTTTTCGTCATGAACTTTATGTCGGCGATCAACCAATCGCTCCGGACAGGAACAAGGTACAAATCGCGAGGGATCGTCTTAAGGCGCTTGAGGGGATAGACGATTTAAAAAAGGCAGAGAAAAACAAAGGAGGGCAAGAAGAGGAAAAAGAAAAGGAAGAGGTCGGTGAAATCCTCGTCAAGACATAAGATTTTATCAATTATTATAAATATTTACAATCATATTTTATTAATAATTGTTAATAAAATAGAAACTGATTGAAAAATATGTTATATAAAGATGAAGATAAGTATAATAATATATATAAAAATTAATAAGGTTTTATCAATTATTATAAATATTTACAATCATATTTTATTAATAAAATCTAATTCATATCTGATATCAGAAGAGTTATCATTATTTTATAAAGATTTTGCGGATCCATGAGAATGTTTAATATATATATCTATAGATATATTTATAGTATTATATATATCTATATAAGTATCTATATATATATCTATAGTATTATATATATCTATATAGATATAATATACTATAGTACATATATATATATATATATTATATAACATATGACCATATTTTACTTATATACGTATTTAAATCAATTAATAATTCAGTTTCAGTTGGACGCTACGTCCAATCTACATTCAATTATCGAAAAATTTATCGAAAGATGCATTATATTATTTAAAGATTATTTTATGTCGCGTGACACTGAAATTTTGGGTATCGACACCAAAAGTTGGGTGCCGACACCAAAAGTTGAAGCTGACACTATAAGTCACACCCAATTGACACTCAATCATTTAACGGTAACACCGGTTACACCTAACTAATACACCCTCGTTAATGATCACACCCAACCGACACTGAATTATTTGATGGTAACACCGGTTACACTCAACTAATACACCTAAGTTAATGGTCACACCCAATCAACACTCAATCATTTGACAGTAACACCGAAAATGATATCCAAAATGGAGATCACACCCAAGTATTTGAATGTAACACTCGAAATAACACCAAAATTGAAGGTAAACCCTAAACTAACACCGAAATTGACGGTTAACACCAAAAATTTCAGTGTATTTTTCGTAAGGGCGGTTCCATTTAATCTTGTTGCCGTAGGTGCGTAGTGTCCCAACTAGACATCAGCTGTGCTGCGAAGAAAATCCTTAGAAAGGGACTCATCAAGGCCCCTTCGATCAAGCATGCTCGATCCGCCAAATACGCCAGGTTTGTTGTTGCACAAACAAGCCGTAAAACAACTCTGAAATAACGAAAAAATTTATCTTGTGCTTAAAAAGTAACAGGAAATTAATGTCAACCTTCTTCAATTAAATGTGTTTACATATACATTTTGTTACGTATATTTATGTCTATTTATAGACTCTCTCTCTCTCTCTCTCTCTCTCTCTCTATATATATATATATATTACATATATAAATAATTATGTAGAGATAAGATAACATACATAAACACTAATAACAGTGTTGCACGTATTTCTTAATAAATCCTTATTTCTATTAAATACATGAAGTGCATTGAGTGCTTTCCAATTGATAACACAAATCGACACACAAGTGTCGTTCTATCTTTGTCAATCTCTAAATGTCAAGGAAGATAGAATACTTGTGTCGACTTGTGTCATCAATTGGAAAGCACCCATTGTATACAAAGCCATAATTGCGCCGTTGTTGAATACTGTTCGTCTATATTACTGAATTTAAACGATTATAATATGTACATGCAGTATTTACAGAAATTACAAAATAAGGGAATGATAATTATATTATGGTGCAGTTACAGAACAAGAATTGAAGACATGCTTGAGGAATTGCAATTTATGTCAATTAAAGAAAGAATTTATTTAATACAATGTTTGTATTTTGATACATAAAATGGTAAATGGGGATTGTTCGGGTTATTTAAAAAAATGAGATAGAGCAAGTAAGAAAGGAGTACAAACAAGATCAGAGGGAAATATACATATTAAAAGATGTAAAACTAGAGAGAAACAGAGAATGTTGTTATGATGGATTTAAAACGTATAACAATTTAACCGAATGAAATAAGAAAAGGAAAAAGATTTAAAAACTTTAAGAGAGCGTTAGTGCCATACATGAGGAGTGGAGAAGAATAGTGCATTGTAGATGTATGTTGTAAAACTAATAAATAGGCATTATGTTAGATTGAATCACACATTGTAGCTATTGAAGCTAATAAGGATCAATCAATCAATCTCTTTCTCTCTCTGATGTTGGTTAATTAAAAAGTTTTCAGATACAATGCAAAAATTTATGGAAATATAGTTTTATATTTACTCTTGAAATATTATAACATTATAAATATACGTGGTATTACGTACATATATTTGAAGATCAATTTGAAGGAAAAATAGCAAGGTGGGACTTTGAAATAAAATACCTCGAAACATATTAACTTTTTATGAATGTATTTTTACAAATAAGTAAAATACATATTATTATTTTCTTTTTTATCATTTCGCGCATTAATATGCGATTTTTTTCTAACGATTATTAAATTTTTTTGACAATTTTCAATTAATAAAATATAACATACTGCTTAAATATTTATTTATAAATATATAGGCTATGTATTCTAACACATATGCTATGTGTACAAGATTAAATGTCAAAGAATTTTCACTGCTGATCACTATTACCAATTTTGGTAGATTATTTATTGATTTCGAATTCCAATTGTAGACATCATTATCCATTCGCATTGTACTATTGTACATTTGTGAAGGAATGTTTTTAGCAGTATACAAGCTGCAACGTATTGCAAAAATTGAGATAAAATACTGATACCAGTAGTAAAATTAGGTAAAAACCTGTACCATTACATAAATTAAAAAAAGACTATAAAATATAACTGCTATCCCATATAAAAGTGTCTACACTACAAAATAGAAGTAAATTATTGCGCCAAAAATATTTGACTTGTTAAAAAAAGAATTATTAAAACCATTCTATTATATTACCATCCTATCTTAGGAAAGAATTCTGCAACATCCTGAAAAACCTCTTCCGGTGATTTCATAGAATTAACTTTATAAACTAAACCTTGCTGTTCATACATTTCTATGATTGGTAAAGTGTTTTTCAGGTAAGTTTGATGACGCAAGACCAAAGACTGCTCATTATCGTCGCTACGCCCGCTTCCACTGGCACCACGGTTCAAGCAGCGCTGAGTACAAACTTCTTCACTGCACTCACAGAATATTACGCCTTTCAGGATAACTTTTTCAGCCATTACCTGTCATCAACATATACCATACATGAAATAACTATAATATATAAAGTCTACTTCCTACAATCGATTATCAGAAAGCATATATAATTTTAAGGTCACAGCATAGATTTTTGCATAATACATAACGTATGTATAGCGCATAAGCGAATCAATCAGTTAAAATTGTTTCCTTCCATTTCATGGACACGAGAATCTTTGATTGGTTGATTTTCTTATGCACTAGGTACTATGCATTATGCAAAAATTTTTGCTATTAAAATATATAGTAACATAATATATACAACTGTGTATGTACGTGCGTGCATATATATTAATATATTCTTAATAAATAGGTAAAAGGCTAATAACAGTTAAACTAAAATTAAAAATTGAATCAACGTTAATATTTGACATAAAAAAAATTAACACAAAAATTAAACATTAATAAAATTATGCAATGCGTTGGATAATACATAAATCATGACATGACATGTTTCTGACTTTGACTACAATGGAGGCACCTCTGGACCCAGAGGTGAGTTCATTTTCGGAGATATATTATATGTAGATGCTTGTCTTTTACCTATTTAGGTATATTTTGAATACTAAGAGTCCTGTATTTATATATTTAATTTATATATTCTTAATTTAATTATCAATTAAATAAAAAAAGGTTCATGGTTGAAAACTTCGATACTTGAATTATCAAGTATCGTAGTTTTCAGCCATGAACCTTTTTTTATAAATAATAATTTATACATAAATTTTTAATATATTTTCCAGTTATTGTCCCAATTACTGTTGTTAGACTTAACAGGCAAATGTAAACTAAAGACTCATTGTTGAGCTTTCTTCTACCTGAGAGATAACGAAATTACATAAATAAAAATAAAATAAAAAAGAATCAAGAGATGTTTTAATCACACTGAGCTCCCCCATAACTATGAAATCAAATCTGATGTTAATTCCATCTAACAGTACATATTACAAAAAAGAAATGAAAAATTAAATAAAAAAGAAAGAGAAAAGAAATGAATGGTATGCAGAAACTGCCGATAAGAAAATCTAGATTAATTTCGAGAATAGATTTAATTGTAGTGTCTCTCAGTTTTTGAACATGGCCAGAGACACTACCGCGTCTCCTGATTAAAATTGCAAATAGTATACCGGGAGTGAGGAGGCTCACTGTGAACATAGTGAGCCTCCTCATACCCCCAATATAATATTTGCAATTTAAAAAAATCTATTCTCGAAATTAATCTAATTTTTCTTAGTTTTGGCATACCATTCGTTTCTTTTCTCTTTTTTCTTTATTTATTTTTTTCATTTCCCTTTATATGATATGTATTGTTAGATGGAATTAACATCAGATTTGATTTCTTGGTTGTGAGGGAGCTCACTGTGATTACACATATCATGATCCTTTTTTATTTTTATTTATGTTATTTTATTGTCTCTGAAAAGGGTTAATAAATGAACCGAAACATGTAAGCACAATTATTATAATGAAAAAGTTTTATTTGTTATATATTAGCATTTGCGTAAAGTTATCTGCGCTTGACTCCTAGTGTCCTTTTCTCTCAAAGTTTATATTTAATTATATTAATTATCAACTCTATCTCAATGTGATATTACTGAAGGTTTTAAATAATAAACCTATTGACTTAAGACAACAGAAAAAGATAATTTAATGAAAAATTAATCTATTCTAAACATAAGCTGCACATACTAGAATCAATGTATCTTGTTGTTAATGTAAGAGACAAATCCTAATAATAATTTATTGGTAATCTCAGATTCAACTAATACAACATGGACATTCAACAGACATATCCAAGAGTGTGTCGCATTTCATGCATGATATATAGAATGTATAATCGCTTTATTCTTCTTTAATTTTTGATAAATAATAAGTATAAGAGACAATAATGCGTATTATGTATCGAATAAGGCGATACCTTATTCCAACCGTCAAGATTATCTTGATTTCTGGGAAAACCGTCGATGAGAAATCGGTGATGCGGATTCTTGGAAGTCTGCATGGCGCGATCGATGAGGCTACAGGTGATCTCCACAGGGACGATTGTACCGTTTCTGATATGTGTTTCGATGAGCTCACCATATTCCGAGCAGAGTTTGGCACGTTCCTCACGCAACAGATCACCGGCCGACAGATGAACATAATCATAATGCTTAACAATGTAGCGACAGAGCGTACCTTTGCCAGCACCCGGACCGCCTAAGATGAACACCACCTCCGGTTTTTGCGTCGTCACAGCAGACATAGTGCGGATACAACGTCGCGCACCAGCCACACATCGATCAGTCTCAAGACTCTCAAGTCCATTACACGCGGCAGTTATACTGGCGCCATTTTTAAAGGCGCTAAGAATTTAGAAAGCCTGTCCCTGTTAAAGACCTATAATCAAAGATGCGCCAACCGCGAACGGCCCGTGATTGGTCCGCTATTGTGTACCCGTGCCAACCTTACCTGCCTGACGCTGCCCAAGCTAGGTGAGAAGATGAGAGCCTGTTACGTATATGGTTATAAAAATATGTAGGTAAAAATTGCGAAGTATGGTCTTGTTTTATGAAATATGTAATATTATGATAATGATATGATATTATGATATTATTTATTCTAAATATTTTAACATTTAATGTGTAGATTAAAATAAAATTTAAAGCTAAAAATGACACTAATTGCTCAAATATATGAAAATTTTATTAATCATCAATATTCAAATATATAAACATGTATAATTATTTTTTTATTTGTTATATTCAATCATATGTTCTATCAAATGTATTGCCTTTTTCATTCGATTCATTTCGTAAGATTATTTTAATGCTCTTAAGTATTTTTAGAGGCCTAGAAAACAGAGATGCGACATTGCGTCGGTTGGGTTAGGTAACCACCGCCATTTTAATTCAATATAAGTGCTCTTGACCAATAAGCTGATGACAGTTGATGCAAAAGGTAGAGAGATTAGATTAGGTTAGGTTAAGTCCGATATTAAATATTCACACAAATAAGAATACTTACACCATAATAATAGTTTTTTATTGCACTTTGACACTGTATTGTCTAAATTTTTCTCTCTATATATATGTACATACGTTATAAAACTATATCTATTAGATGCAATAGTGAATTAAAATGGCTCTCTGATCACGTGATTTAGACAGCCAATCAAGCCATACCCTTCAATGACGCATCTCTGTTTTCTAGGTCTCTAGCTCTACTCTGCTGAGAAAAGAGGATTAAAATCAGTCGAAACTGATCCGTTTACACCCAAGAAATTTCACTTCATTTTGAAGTGAATTGGGATTAATAGTTGCTTTCCATTTACACCCAAGTGAAACTGTTGTGAGTCTGAAGTGAGCTGAGTATGAAATACTCAAATTAATGACGTCACTACTTGCTTACTTTGGCTGTGTTCCAAAATTTATTGTCAGTGCTGCGTGTATGTCGTCATAAGTGCATGCTACCAATAGCGTTTCAATTTTAGTAAGCATGCTTTTCATGCAAATGCAACTTTCATTTTGGAACGATGCCACCATCTTTGTGCTGTAGCTGCCTCACCTCGATAGCCGCAGCAGTCACAGCAGGAAGTGACGACAAAATTAGTGACGTCATTGCTCTCTCGCAGCACTGTCACAGTGTGCTACGATGATTTTTGGAACAGTGTTGACAGTGCTGTCAGCGCTGACAAACAATTTTGGAACACAGCCTTTGGTAAAATTAACAAATAACAACACAGGTTTATAACCTCACTTTTAAAGTGAGTTTACGAGACTTCAGGCTGCTTTTACATGCAGCGTAAGGGTGCAAACCCATGCAGCGGAATAGCGTAACGCGGAACGAGAGTAGAACCAATCACGAGATTCTCTAGAAACACGGAATGCTCGTTATTGGTTCTGCTCTTCACAGAATCGTTCTGTTAGATTTGCTTACAAAATTTGTAAACAGATCTAACAGAAAAATTCTGTGATTGGCGATCCGCTAATCCGCGATACGCGCGATACGCTCCATGGGACTGCACCCTCAGGCTGCTTTTTGTTACGTCCGCGCAACATTTTTCCGCGATCTTGTAGTGTAAAGCCGCCTTTACATGCGAATAATCTAAGAGCCGCGTTGACGAGAGCGTCGTCACAAGAGAACCTGCCTTAAGCCCATTCTACATTGGTCGTATCGTAGCATCGTAAGGGCTATGGCAGAGAACGAGACGTAACATGCGTAGTCGTAACGTAAGGTAAGGCAGAGAAAAACGTAGCTATCGCAGTAGTGACTAGCAGACTGGCAGTCACTACTACGACAGCTACGTTTTTCTCTGCCTTACCCAGGAAGTAAGATATAAGGAGACTCCACTCCGTAAAATAAAAGTGGACCCATTTTAGGTTTCGAGTTCAGTTTCCAATTCTGATGAGTGCGAGTAAGAGAAATGATCATTTCTCTTACTCGCACTTATTATGCACAGCACTACTAAATTCACGAGCGCTGCGAGTGTTGAGAATCGGAAACTGAACTCGAAACCTAAAATGGGTCCATGTTTTGTAGACTGGCGAGACTGAGTGGAGTCTCCTTATATCTTCCTTCATGGCCTTACCTTACGTTACGACTACGCATGTTACGTCTCGTTCTCTGCCATAGCCCTAAGCGTCGTGAGACTTCTAATTGACACATCGGATTGGCTGTTGCAATAAATTTGTGACCTGCGACGCCTACGATACGATCAATGTAGAATGGGCTTTAAAATCCCTTCCTGAAACGCGTGGGAGTAGGGCGACGGATCCTCAACCCTTTCGGAAAAGCATTCCTCGTTCTTTCTGATTCCGGCTCTCCAACTGTGCGGTTCGTTCTCCTGGGACCTGGGACATCGCCTGCGACGCCTTTGTGTAAGACCACGTGTGAATTTTTTTATTCAAAATCCATTCTCATATCCTAACTCAAATCCACACCGGGTTCTCTTACGCATTACAATTCAATTAACTCACTTAAACAAGCTCTAGTTATAAGTGAATTAAATAATTATTTTTCTATTTCTTTATTCGCGTAATTTGTAGCATTATTTCTAAGAGAATTTATATCCTTAATCACAATTAGCCTGATAAATATAAGATTATCAATATTCCAATAATAAGAATTCAAGTAGTAATAAATGCGATTAGTAATAATTCTATTATCCTTAATTCTAAGATTGAACTTGTAAAACTTCACTAATTTAATTGAATTACGCTGTAAGCATATGTTCTAATTTTCTTTTGTAATTGAACTCAATTAGTATAAAATATACATAATTGTATTTTATGAAATCGGAACAGAACTTGTTTAACGTCCCTATTATCGCTTCCTCAGTTTACTTCTTTCACCTACGAACACGAGGTTCGTGAAGTACTGGCCCAGTATTCAAATCCACCAAGGAAGGATTCAAGCTGCAAGCGTATCGTAATTTGTGAGGACCTACAGGTAAAAAGTAATTACTAAAGTTATAAGTGAATTCCCAACTTATTCCAATTGTAAGAGCCCCAACACACACTTTTATATAACGCATAAAGCATGTGCATAAAGAATTTCATTGGCCCATTTTCTTATGCATGAGTCAATGGACCAATCAAATTCTTTATGTATATGGTTTATGCGTTATGCAAAAGTCTGTGCTCCCCGCTTAACACTAAACGTGTCGACCACGTGGGACGCCAACACCGCCATATCCGGGCTCAACCGTTACATTCCAACGTATCGCCGCGCGCGTCTACTGCATCACCGCTTTGGAATCTCGATCCTATTGGTTACCGATGCTGTCGCATTTTCATAAATTCGTTAAACCTAACATGCAACGGTGCCATGTGACCTCCTACGACGCCGCGTCGTAAGCGAAGCAACGTGCTCGACAACGACTCTTACCGCGCGTGGATTGACGAATCCCTCTGTGTAATATCGCAGCTCTATTTACATCGTAAATTCAACCAATCAAAATGCTTCTCAAAATGTGCATCAAACTTCTCAAATGTCGCACGATGCTCGAGCGACATTTGATCTGCGCGCAGAGCGGTGAGATGAGGGGGACAGCGGAAGGCGGGCGATTCGAAAATCGGCCGAAAGTTGCATACACTTTATGTATGTTCACTTTGTACTGGCACCTTTAATTAATAATATATCAGTTAATTTTCATGATAATATATCATTATTAAATAAAAAGGTTTAAATTTTTTAGTATCCTTTTTTGAACATGGCTTGAACTTTTCATTTTTATGATATGATTTTGTTCGGATGTCATTTACTTTTTAGAGTACAAATATATCATCATAGATAGCCATCATCATAGATAAAGCCTATTTGGATAAAACAGAATAAAATATCAGGTTAAATCTAATTATAAGTTAACCAGATAATGAAAAGTCGGACCTATAAAGACCGAAAAGTTCTATTGCACGTGACCAAACCCAGATAGTATACAATATTTATAAGATTTATTTTAAATATTTTGTAAATATATTTTTATGGTCTTAGATGTTGCACAGATCATAAACATTTACTACAGATATTATGAAATATTTATTGTAAGTGTTATAGTAAATGTGAAAATATTCAATGAGACATTATAATCCAAGTAAAAAATATATTTGAAATCTTTATTTACACTTATTAATATTTAAATATCTAACAATATTTAAATATTACATAAAACATTTGGTCTATATTTTAATAATATTTCGAATAAAGCTTTATGTAAAATACGTATAAAATATATTTATATAACATTTACAAAAATAAATAGTAATACTTATCATAAATATTCTGTACTGTTTCATTATAAATATCTTGGAGCATTTGATTATAACCAATTATAGAAGAATTTTATACATATACACACACATGCGAGCGCTAATTAAAGAATGCTTCAAAGTAAACTTGTACAAGTCAGTTGTACAAGTTTACTTGAACATATGTAGTCAGCTTAAAGCTGGCTCATACAAAAACGTCTCTGTGATTGGTCAATTCGCTGTATTACTTTATCCTTGTTTAACACTACGAGCAACATGGAATGAAATGATATCTCTTTCGCAGGAAATTTACAGCGGAACGGTACACTGCGACCAATCATAACTTTGTTGTCGTTAGTCCGTTTTCTTTTCTGCGATTTTGGTTGGTCGTGATGTTCCGTTTATAAATTTTCATTCAAAGGACGTCAGTCTTAAGCGGCAAGCAACGGAACGTATACATCACAGTCAAGTGTTTGTGAACACAAAATATATTTTATGTTCTTTCATTTACTTTAACGCGACGAGTATTCCTATAATTCGCCTAACTTAATGACACTAAATTTTTAATTACTGTCCAAAAGGAAAAAAATTCAAGAAGAATGAAGTTAATGCAGTCTAAATGGAGAGTGTGTACGAGTTTTTTAATTCTACTAGTGACGGCAAAAGTTGGTGGAACGAGGCCCGAAATTGTTCTCACAGGTGTCCTTACGAAGCCCTTTGTACCTCGAGAATTTGCTTCCTCTGAATGTATCCGCGATGGCGAAATTTATTTGAAGGCATTGGAGACATACACACCTTGGGCGCTTCAAAGTAAGTAAAATAAATAGAAAGATCAAAGAGAGAGAGAGAGAGAGAGAGGGAGAAAGATTCTTTAGACTTCAACGTCTCTCATAAATGAAATATTAGTTATCTAAAATTCCAATCAATATATATATATATATACGAATTAAAATTCTAATAGAAATAATAAATTAATACCTTATAAATAATAAATTAATATCTTATAAATAATAAATGAATTTCTTATATTGTAACATCATGCGATTTAACATTGATAATGACCTAACAGAGGTCGAAACGTTTGTTTTTAATTTTTGTCTTTAATTTTTATTAAACTTTATATTTTAATACAAATGAAGTTCTTTATTTACTATTAGTTAATATTCTAAAGAATTTTTGGCTCGTAGCCCTGTTTCTTAATTGTTTTAAATTAATATCTATTAATAGATGTTACAAAAGACATTTTAGCTATATTTTTGTCTTTTTTAGAAATAATTGAATTTATTTTGCTATTATTAGCAAGCAATTATTTATTAACAAGCAAATAAATTAATAAATGATAAATAGATTTTAGCTGTTGTATATATCTCTAAAAATTTTCTTTAAAAAAATGTAAGAAAAAAGTAAATCGAAGATAATTAAAGTTTGATGGAATTTGTTGACCAGTGTTGTTGTTCCAATAGATTTAATGAGTGTAATGTGTGTATGAGTCAGAAAAAATGCATTTTTAAACCTTTAAATATATATATATATATATATTGTTTGATTAAAATAATATTAAATTATATTTAACTTTTCAAAGAGCTGCAGTAAAATGTTGCAAAATTAATTATCATGCTGAGATGTAAAACTAACAAGATGGTTATATAATATATAATTTGTAGTAATTCCGATTTTTTTATCTCTTATGCAATGAAAATAATTTGGATTTTGTGAGAAAAAATAGCGAGGAGGAAAACATTATATGATCTTTACATATATTTGTTGTTTTTTCTGTTATACATCGCATGTGAAATCACGAAACGATTGCGTTTTTACGTTTAAACATTCAATAATTATCGGACATTGCACGCTGCGCACAATTATCGAGGAAGATTATCGGGTATATATAATATTGCGGATGATATATCGCGACAAGCACACATGGAATGTATATCGCGCGTCAATTATCTGCGATATCAATCTCTTCGGCTACCTCGTAGATAATAGTGATAGATCAAAAAGATCATTCAATGTGATAAACACTTATTTTTTTTTAGCCAACACAACGAGTTCAACGTACTCGACAAGGACGAAAGTGGAAAACATCGCGAAATTTTATCGTCTCTTTTTCTTTTTAAATTTAAAGATAAATTATTTCGAAAATATCAAAGTCACACATTAGTCATATGATTTCGACGATTGATTAGTTTGAACTATGTATATTACGATTAGTTTGAACTATGTATATACAATAATTAGTTTAGATTGCGAGCGTATTTTCGAAAGAGGAACGATATCAAAGTCAAATTTACATTTGATCGAAAAAAAACCTTGTGTCCATTTTTGCAAACAAATTATCGTCTCCGTGACATTTGGACTAGCACAGATTAACGAGTGACATTGATCTCATTGATATTAATACTGTGATGTCGATCGGTGACAGCATCGGCCGTTATAAGATATTTAACTCACACGTCCTCGACGACGCATTTAGATCTCGCTATTATGGATTATCGCTGCATAGATCATTGCCGCTTTGTATTATGATAGCCTTTATCTCGCCGCGATAATTAGTTGACATGTCGTTATTCGTTCTTACGTCAATGCGCAAACACAACGTTCAATGAATGTCCATGAACCATTCGATGCATTTTTCTCTTTTTACTATCGCAGCGTCAATTGGATTTCTCTATTGATAGTATTAGATGTAGTAAAAAAAAGAAATCCATTATTTTTCCAATAGATTTCATGCAAAAATAATGGATTTCATTTTACTATACCTAATATTTGGTCTACGATCATTACGGTTTTTTTAATATTCCACCGGCATTGTACATATAAACATTTTTTTATTCAAATATAGTGTAGTATAATAGTATAGTATATAATAACAAATATTAAATCTTAGCTGCTACAATATGGCATTATTAAATGTTTTTATTTCTTATACATTAAAATTAAAATCGAATATAAGATGTCGAAATAACTAATTCTTATTAATTTGGCAATTGCTATGCAAGTATTGCAACAACAAAACTGTTAAAAAAGCAATTAATGATCTACCGCGCGTATATTCGCATAAAAACATGACGTCAAAATAACGTCTTACAAGGAACACTATCCAACTGTGACTCGCCGATTTGGCTGCAAGTTGGCACATTTTTAGAATTCGGAAAAATAATCGATACATATTTTTTTTATCGGCAAAGAAGAAGGTTTAAGGGTTGAAACTACCCCCTGTATTGCTCAAAAACCCCTAAAATGCATAATAATATGCACGCACATATTAAGTAAAACTTCCATAAAACTTGGTATCTTGGGGTTTTTTGGGTCGCCGATTTCAAATCTGAGGTCATATTTACAAAATTCAAAATGGCGGATCCAAAATGGCGGACCAAATTTTACAAAACTTTTTGGTTTTTCATAAAACTTGGTATGTAAACGGGTTTTTGGGTCGCTGATTTAGAATCTGAGGTAAAATTTACAAAATTCAAAATGGAGGATTCAAAATGGCGGACCAAATTAGTTTTACTTAATATGTGCGTGCATATTATTATGCATTTTAGGGGTTTTTGAGCAATACAGGGGATAGAAAGAAGGTTTCAACCCTTAAACCTTCTTCTTTGCCGATAAAAAAAAATACGTATGGATTATTTTTCCGAGTTCTAAAAATGTGCCAACTTGCAGCCAAATCGGTGAGTCACACTTGGGTAGTGTTCCTTGTTAGCATTACGTCAAAATGACGTCCTCGCGATGACGTCACATAATTTGCGGCATTAACAGAACATCATTAAGACGTCAGCCATAGTCAGTTATTGACCAAAATTTGTATTTGCTACTTTGGTATTGACCAATGTAATTGGTATATGCGTCATACGCGAGATCAAACTGGGTCAGCAAGATGCAGCCACGAGGTTGATGAACGTCCTTGTGTATTATATCATAGACCTGCCTTCGATCGATCGATCTTTTCCAAGCTTGTACGTTACTTAATCGCCAATCTAATTAGTTCACGCACGATTCTCTCAACTACTTATTGTTTATATGACGTTAAATAGTTTGTTCGGTGGAGCACACAAGAAGAACGACAGGATTTCTTGTAAATACGTTAAAGATTCTTCTACTTACAAATATCGAGAAGTTTTGAAATTAAAAACATTTTAATTGTCATATTATCCTGCATATCTATAGATAACGCGTAAAGTTTCCATAATTTATTTATATGATAGATTTTATTTACCCGATTAAAAATGATTTTACTAATTGTGAGTATTTAAGAGATGTTAAGGAAATAATATAAATTATATTAAGATATAAAAAAGTAATAAATTTTTAAAATAGTGTATACTACATTTATTAAACTTAATACCGAAATCAGCCATCAATCCTGAAATAATTTTGACAATTAAAGTATTAATAGATAATATTTTTGACTTTTGTAACACGCGCGCGCTTCTACGTTAAAATCGATCGAGAATGCATTAAATTATCGCTGATATCGTGCAATCTGTATAAGTACACTCGCTATCGCTATCATTCGAGTATTTAAAATTGAATGCACAATTTCCAACGTGTAATTTTCCTTCAGCTTGGCTGATTTTTGCAACGCGCGATTTCCAGTACCTATCCGATTCTGCGAATCTATTAGTATCGCATCGCATAAGTACTTCCGCAGTTAATGTACTTGCGACATTGACGTTGCTCTGCGTCACGGCATCATCACAGTTCCAAGGAATCACCTTGAAATCTCATTTCAAAGAGGATAACTTGCCACTGTACACAGACTAATAATGTACATCGTATAAAGTATAATGCGATAGTTTATTGCCATCCTCCTAGAATTGAACATGATTTTGATCAACGCACCGTTTGTTCCTACCGAGTATATTCCATCGTAGAATTTAATCGCTGATACGCAATTTCTTTTTTCGAATATATAATGTTTTCTCAAGTCTGTTCACTTCGTTTGCTATTAGAGAAAAATAAATAAGTATAGCTATAAAAATGAAGAGTAGAATCAATAAATTTTAATCTTTATATTTAATTGTGGGAAGAAAGAATAACTGCAATAATTATTTATCTATCAAAATAAAAGATGATTTTTATAAAAATTTTATTATAAAAAGATTATAATAAAAATGTATTTTATCACAATTTTATATTTACATTTGTATGTATCATATAGAACAACAGCAAATTGAATAATAACTAGTTAAAAAGTTAGGAGTTGAGCAATAAAATTAATAACTTGTAACTTAAGAGAGGGAATCCTAAAGTCATCTGCATTATTGACTAAATTTTATAATTTTTGTGTATAACAATTACTTTTTTCCTTCTTTACAGATTCGAAAATCCTTTTCCACGATTAAAGTATACGCATTAATACGCATGTCTGTGAGGTAGAGTTTATGTTGGAAACGACAAAATATTTCGAAATTGAGATCTTCTTTACACCATTTCTTAATTTAATATAGTGCTCTAAAGCTGTCGTGACAATATTTGCTTCATAATTCATATAAAAGCTCTGAAATCTGTACTTAAGAAATATTAGTTCACAGATTAGCAGTTTGCACGAAGAAATGTGCAGTTCTTGGAAATTAACTTAGGCATCTAATCAAAACGTTAGTGTTATACGAACATTTAAGTGAGTATGTGTGTGAGATATCGATATAGTATCTACTATGTAGTGATATGCCAATGACATCTGTGTGTAAAATCTATTTACAATTAGACTATGGTTAATTTATATTGCTATAAATAATTTTAAAGAAAAAAATGTAGATTTTTTCCTAGAAAATTATACTTTTCTTTTTTTATATAAATTTAATTTACGAGTAAAATATTACGTATTTATAGTACATTTCATATATAATTTATACTTTTATGTTTAATCTTTCAAACTCAGTCAGTAATCATAAAAATTATAATAATTATAATTACGTTAATTTGATTAAATAATGTCTTTTAAAATTAATTCTTCATTTAACTTAAATTAATTTAACTTAATAACTTATAACTAACAATAAGTTAATTAATATCAATTCTTATTGGACCGCTAAATTTCAAACCGAAATAAGTTAATAATATAATGTATATTGCAATAATTCACAAGGATGTACGTTGCACTCTGAGGACAGAGCATTCGATAAACGATTAAAAATTACTTATACCGAGATTTAAGATATCAGTCTTCAGCAATTATTATTCTTTGGGTCTACGGTAATGGCTGCGTTCAGCACAGAAAGCAGCTTTGCAACTGTTGTAAAATTCTTTAATATGATTGGTCTTGCCCTTATTTCCTCATTAGATCTAAATGTAGAAGCCAATCATATTCAAGAATTTGACAACAGTTGCAAAGCTGCTTTTTCTGCTGAACGCAGCCAATGATTTCGGATATTCGAAGGATAATGTGAAAAAATGACGCTAGCTGATCGTGGATTGAGGACAGAAGAACGCCTTGACGCATTGACTACACCTGCGTCTGTTTCAACCGGTTTCAGAATGTGCTTATTTAAACGGAACGGGAGAAAGGGTGTGTTAAATGTCAAAGCCGGAATGCCGTAAATGTCCAGAAAAACGCAACAATAAGATGCACTGATAGCTGATTGATAGTAGCAAACTTCGCAAACGAGTGTACTCTCTTTCTTATTGAAGCTTTATCTATAGATGTCACAATAAATCCCATACATTTGCAGCATTTTATTCGAGTATTCATATCATCATACAAAAATGGCGCCTTTTTATCGAACATTCCTACAAATTCTGAGGCGTATTTTCGTTCTGATACTATAGTAGCGTTTGGTTAGGAGTATTTTAGGCTGTGACGTCACAATCAGAAACCATGATCGAAAATGACATTTTACTGCCATTACGGAAACACGAATAATACTTGGCGGTAAATATGGACCAGAGAAAAAGGTAGCGTTAGCCTTAGCGATACAATTATTTGAAGGGGATGGATACCTTTGATGATGACTTATTATTACTTATCATAGCATAGTAAATCAGGAGCAGCGTGTAATGTTGCTTCGTTCGCTATTTTAAAAAAAGGACATACAGCAACATTTTAGGATATAAAACTTGGTTAAATGACGTTCTAATATACATATAATACTTAATTTACTTACAAGGGAATCTCGCGAGGTGTCAAATTCTGATTTTAATGAAACTTTGTGAACTCGTAGCTTATATGAAGAGATGAATTTAGAAAATATCAATTATGACAGAAAAATGGTTGGAAGGGGTAAAATGACCCTTTACGTGTACATTGAAAATTATACGAGATATAAAAAAATTTTTTATACAAAGGTTTAACATCAAAATTAGCTCTATTCATTCGCACCGATAATATTATTAAAAAATAATTATTTTTCAAAATTTTTGAAAAAAAATGTTAAATAATTGTTCTTAAAAAAATATTATTGGCGTGAATAAATAGAGATAATTTTATTGTAAAATTTTTGTATAAAACATTTCTTTATGTCTTAAATAGTTTTCGAGATATAACAGTAAAAGCTGAAAACCGCTGTACACGTAAAAGGTGAGTGTTCACCCCTTCAAACCATTTTTGGCGCCCCAACTTCCCTCATTAGTTTATCATACACTAGAAACCCAGAGTTTTTTGGATGTTCCGACATTTGGATATTACCAGAGTCATCCTGACACAGCGTATGCTGATCAAGCTTTAAGATTATATGTTATCCATCACTATTCGTAGCGACGGACTCAAACGGGTCACTTTCCCGCTTAAACAGGTAAACATGCAAATGATCTCCTCAGTTTGGTTGGATGTTCGAGTCCTACCAAGCTAACGCGTTACAACCACACGGTAACAACTGGTAACAACCACAAACGAAAATAACCGTGGTCACTTCTGGTTAATCGTGGTTCGATAACGAAAATACGCCTCTCTGGAGATTAAAGTAGGGTAAACCCGGTATATACGCCGCACCTATCGAAAACTTAATTTATCAATTATTATTTACTATGTTTAAAGCAAATTAATTATACAAATAAGAACTTTGTATTATCTACTACTGTAAAAAAAATATTAGAAATCCAAAATAATTTATTTTCCATATTAAAAAGTAACTTTTTCAAACCCCTGCATTTTTACCATTTATCCCATAGGGGGAGGATAATATGGCCACTCGTATATATTTCATAAGAAAATCACAAATACCTAATCTATAAATAAGATATAAAATGACGACGTAACTTGCATTGTTTATTAATATATGACAATTTTTATTGTTCAGAATGAAAATTGGAATACAAATAGGACTTAATACAATTTTTTTTAATAGCTTCAAATCTTTGAAAATAATCTTTAAACGTTTAAGATTTATCAACATTTATGCATTAATGCAATGTATAATTGTTAAAATTAACAAAAACTTCTTAAATAGAGCGTCTGTGCTGCGGCACAGCATCCCGCTCGCTAAAAATGCCGTATATCCCAAATAGATGGGATATATATGACAACTAATCAAACAAACAATGCAGGAGCAAAGCACTTGTATTTTGCTATACAACATGCTTTACTATTCCTCTACACATATGTATTGCCAAATAACCACTAAGTCTTTTACACGCTCTATAATAATCATTTTATGTAGATTATAAATTATGATGGCACTACTTATTACAGTAAAAAATCGATTTAACTCGCAATAATTTCATTAATATTAACAGTAAAGAACTGAAATTATAACATAATACTAATATACCATAAAGGCATGTAACAAAGTAATTGACGGAAAATTATCCCCACTCCTTCTATTTTTTCTGACTTCTGCGGCATATATACCTATGCGTTACTACAGGAAAATCGTAATAATGACTCGAACTTTCATTCAAGAGCTATAAAAATTCGTACATTGATTAAATAAAGATTCGCTTTTTGTTTCAGTGTACGACGCCTCAGTTAAAATACCATCAGGTTTGATCACCGGCAATTACAAACAGCTGGGTAATTTTGATGAATGCTTACGAATAAAAAACGAGCACGGATTCGTCGGAAAAGCTTGCAATGTGGCAGTACAGTTCAAGATCACCGCGAACGACGGTATATCACGAGATGAATTGGACCTGGGAGATCTGCTCGTAAATGTCGCAATCGCGTCGGTGAGTTCGTATTATTGCAATTACTGCGGTTCAGCGTACAACAATAAAACATTTTATGCGAATAAATAGTCCATTTATCGCCAGGCATATAAATAAATTATAATACGAAAAATAATTAAATAAAAATAAGAATAAATATTGTTTAAATGCATATAAATATTTTTAATCTAACAAAGAACAGACAAGAACTAAAAAAATCAGTTTTCAATTAATAAAAATCCGTGAACGTTTTAAAGGATGCTTCTTATAATAAATGAGTATACAAACACAAAGAATTATGAGTACATGCCCCTTGTTTTCTAATAAAAAATAAGTTATTTAAATCAGCACGGAAAAAGCATTATATACCAGTTGTTACTACAACTGGAAATAATGTTAATTTTTGTCCATCAATCATTTGGTTATGAAGAAAGGATGGACATATTTTAACAGCCATAATTATTTAGATACGTCAATCCGCCGATTATTACCATAATAGTGCTATAAGTTTTTGCAACCAAAAAATATATTAATGGCCGACATAGAAACTGTAGCGATTGTTTTTCGTTACCTACTACAGCTATTTCAAAATTATTATAAATTAACCATTGTAGCTAGCTGTACAATTGAAGGACAATCCATATCGTAACTTTTAACTCGCTGGTCTTAGGTTCAAAAAGCAATAAAATCTTTTCCCTTAAAATTAAATAAATTAATTTTTTATAGTTAGAATTTTTATTTATTATAATTTATTATAATAATAAGTTTGTTAAAAATTAAATTAAAAAGGAAAAACTTAATTTTCAATAATTTTTAATAACTCTATTAATTTTTTGTATTAAAATAAAGAACTATACATTCATATAATACTTTGTTTAATTAGTAAGTATTTTTTAAATTGTTTATAGAATTAATTTTTTAAAATTAAAAACAGATTTTCTACTTTTTGCCTACTTCTTTAGTATAAAATGTATTTGAAATCGAATCTGCTAAAAAAACACTATGTTTTACTTTAAAAAAATCGACTTTCGGATTGAATAGCTCATTTCTGTTCGATGCAGAAATCGAAAACATGACCATTTATTCATGAAATAAAAACCATTTCCTTTATTTTTAAATAAGTATCGGATCATGAGCAACCTGATTTTGAATAACTTAATTAATTTTTATTAGAAAATAATAGGTCATACGTTCATAATATATACGTTTTGTCTAATTAGTTTAGTCTAATACGTTTTGTCTAAGCATTCTTCAAGTTCACAGAATTTTGTTAACTAAAAGCTAATTTCTTAGTTCTTGCGTACTCCTTTTATAAATAATACAGATTTTATTTATTTCCACGGAAATTGTAAAAAATGAAACCTATTTACTCAATGAATATTTCATAAAAGATAATAGCTCTATACAGTTTTTGGAATATCTTCAAATTACAAATTGTCTATTTATGTTGCTTAAGAGGACTAACACTAATAAATATTTGGTGGAGTAGAATGCGACAAAATGGAGTTCCGGCAACTCAATCGTATACGAGTGGATGTTTTGTATTCCGTCCACCTGCAATCATACGGAGATACAAGAGTATCTCGAAATCGCACTCGACCCATTGAATATCAAAGGACGTGTAGAAATGAGTATCGTCGTTCCTAAGGAATCGTGTCACACCGCGGAAACTGTTCGAAGAACTTGGGACACTGCTGATTGGTGTTACATGTAAATAAAGTTTTCTTATTATCAAATAAACATTAATTTTTCTACACTAATGTACTAAATCTGCAGTATAATATCTGGGAATTTTCTAGATCGATTCTTATACTATTAGCATTGATCATTATTATCAGCACGGGATATGATATCGTAATACAACGGAATACTAACGCGTCGAAATTGAAAGGTAAGATATATCAAAATATTTATTCTTTTAGATTTATTCTTTTAAATACATTTTTTACATATTTCGTATAAAGTTAAGTTAAATTTAAATTAATGGATTTAATTACTAAGTTTTACGGAATTAATCTTATATTGATTATTGAGAAAGAAAAGAAGGTGCAATTAATAATTTTAAGAATTATTTAAATAATGTTAATTATTAATAATAAACATTATTAATAATTAATAATTATTAATAATTCATAATTATGAATATAAAATACTTTAACAAACTCTCGAGAATGTCAAAAACAAAAACAAGCAACGGGAGATGAGAGTTAAATCGCGATAAATAATGCGCGCGATAACAAATATTATTTATTAATTATATAATTCTTAAAATAGTTTCGGCTTACTTTTAAGCCATCTTCAGTGATCTGACGCAATACAAAACAATGTAATGTCCTCATGGTTGCAACGGGGAGTGATAAATCCATAAATCCCTCTAACTCCATTCAATTTAACACAATAGATGAAAATTCATGTGGCAAAAGAATCGAAGAATAAATTCTATATGTAAGAAATATTAACATTAGTATGAGTGGTGTAAAGATAAAAAATAGAGAAAAAACGAAAAAAGGGGAGCACTCACCAATGCAGCCGTGAAAAATATGAATAAATCAATATGAGTTGATACATCGAGATGTTAAGATAGTAAAAGAGAACGTGGTATATGCTTCATTATATGACAACGGTCAACAGTCAAATAAGTCATAATCGAAATGTACGCGAGAGACAATATATGCATGCGCAAGGAAGTCGATGCTGTGGATTAATATCGGTACAATAATTATGTAGGTATCAATAAATTCAAAAAATGAGATGAAAAAAATATTGTTTTAAAAAATTTACAATCACGCAGTAAGTTTAAAATATGTCGAATAAGTTATAGACGGTCAAGTCCACAGAAAGTATTTCAATTTTTGTGGACTTGACCGTCTATAACTTATTCGACATATTTTAAACTTACTGCGTGATTGTAAATTTTTACTGCGTTAAAATATTGCGACATCTGAAGATGGCTCAAATACAGGCCGAAACGTTATGTTTTTAATTTTTAATTATTATAGTTTTTTTAATGTTCTCTCTCTCTCTCTCTCTCTCAATTTGTTTTATATGTAGAACTGAATAGTATATTGTAATTAAGATTTAATTTAGTAACTAAATACATTTTGCATCATAAGTGATTTTGTATATCGTATTTATGTTCTTTGACTCTTATTTGCCTTATTCTTTCTTTGTTTTCTAATAATAAGAGTTCTAATAATAAGAGTGCGACGGCATGAACTAATTATAACAGAGTCATATTTGAATCTTCAAATATTATTTTTCAATAATAGACGAGGTACACGTACACACACGCGAGTAAGAAGCGCGCGTCGGTCCTGAGCACCATGTAGACAAGAACGCTTATTTGTTAATTTCAACTTGCTTTACTGTAAAAACTACTTGTCAGACGTAATTTGGTTAAAGGAAAAAGTTATTTGTTTTAAGCATAAAGTATCACATCTTGCACTCCGTATGTGGGAATTTTGAATCACCCTGTATATAATATATGCTATATATGATTTTGATTTATAATATTAATCTAATGTATTTCATAATCTGCATGTGTTTTTTTTTAATAAGATAATATTATCCGGAAATTACAGGTGATAATAATTTTGATAATAATGATTTCTCATGTAGATATTTTTACGGCGTTTTCTTTGTACACGAACGGGAAAAAACTGTTGAAAACTGAGGATAGACGTAAAGATTCTATTTGCTGTCTAGACGGCTTGCGTTTCATTAGTATATGCTGGATTATTTACGGTCATACTTATTACACGGAAGCTATTAGTGTCAAAATGGACCTCACACAGATTCCATATGTGAGCTTATACAATTTTAACAATATCTAATAATTACATTATCCTATTCTCTGTTTGACTATATGTATAATTGGCGCTTCTTTTACCTAGTCGATATATTTAAAAATTCATCTAGAGATACTATCAAATCTAGTTTTAACTGCACTTTAGCACTTCTTTGTGTTAGTATTTATCTATTTAGGTATATTGATTTATATATATATTATAATTTCATTGTTTTATATGTTTTTACCAAGAATTTTACATAAGAGAACTAATTAGAAAAACATTATATTAAGAAAAAAATATAACAATATAGAGGTGACCATTATTGTTATAATAACCATAAAATAATTTATTCAACTATGTACATTAATTCTACATGCAAAACTTGTATATTTTTCACTTTTATATTTGCTATTATTACGTTTTTTTCTCTGAGTGCCCATATTTTTACAAACTTAACAATTTATAAATAATAATTGCATTATATATATGTCGTAGGCAAATAGTATTTGGCTGAATCGCTGTTAGGCAAATGGTATTCAGCCAAGCATGCATGATGCATTTTATAGTATTTGTTTTCACATAGACATTCTTGTCATAGACAGGGCGTTCAAGAATGAACCGCGAGTGCACTGGTTGGCTTCAGTAGCAATATGAGAAGAAGCGCAAGAAGCGCGACTTCGACGTCGTGTCCTACGCATTTGCCGAAAGCTATTTTCCTAAAATTACTATTTTCCTACCACATATACGTGATATATGATAGCTAAAAGTTACATTGTTTTTACCTCAATCGTTTCAATTGTGAAAATATTCTTATGATAAAAAAAGATGCATTACGATTGGAACAACATGCTTGTGCTCAATGGCAACATTGTTACGGATACTTTCTTTCTTCTGAGTGGGATCCTACTCGCTTACACCGAATTATCAAAGAAGGAACGAGCCGCCTCAAACTGGCGATTCGACATGATAGGACTTTATGTTCATCGTTATGTGAGGTATGTATATACAGCCAAATCGAATTTTCTCGCGATTTGAGTTTCAAATATATTCCATAAGTCCACATTTGATCTATATTTCTTTCTTTCTTTCTTATTTTTTATCTCTTCAAATTCATGAAAATAATTTCTTCTTTTATCAGATTAACACCGGCCTACGCGATGATGATTGGTTTCTATGCCACACTGTTATACAAATTTGGTACAGGCCCGCAGTGGGATATTTTGATCGGCACTAATAAAAACCTTTGTCGTCAGAATTGGTGGACCAACTTGCTCTATGTTAACAACTATGTTGATGTATCAAACATGGTAAATTATTAGCTATTGAGTTTAATTTATCTTGTACATTTTTTACATATTATTTATAACATACTAAATATGATCGTGTATTGAACAGAAGTTAACCATTATTTTGTAGAAAGAGTAGATACTATGACGTATGTTAAAATCTATGCAGCACATATTCTTTTATCATAATATTATTATTTTATTTGTTTCTTTCTTTTTGCTTTCGATTTACTAAGTTTACCTATTAAGGCCCGGTTGCACCAACACTTTTTGATTTTAAGCGAGACTTAAAACTCTATCTATCTCATTTTGAAGCCGAAAGGGAGACAGAGACAGTTTAAGTTTCGTTTAAAATCGAAATCACGTTGGTGCAATCAGGCCTAAAAGTGCTATTTTGTACTTATCGCTGCTCTCTAAATTTTTCAGATTTGTGCACTTTTACGAAATTCTCATTCTTTTCTTATGTTTACTTCTAGTGCATGTCCCAATCTTGGTACCTATCGACCGAGATGCAGTTTGTTTGGCTATCGCCGTTTATACTGTATCCTATGCTCAAATTTAGAAGTCTGTTCTTTGCCATTATTTGGGCCATCTGCTTATTTCTTTCGGTTTTAGTGCCTTTTGCTACAACTTATGCTCATCAACTAACAGGCACCATGCTATATTATAAGGAGTGAGTGTAGAACTTTAATTTCGCTTTTGTTTAAAAATTATATTTGATTAAGGAATCCTAAAGTCGTCTGTATTACCGAATAAAAAGTAGGCAGTCTAATGCCCGTTTCCACCAATGTAGATTAACTTTATAATCTCGGTTAAATTTACTGTTCATCTTTTTCTAATTTTTATAACTAGAAAAAGACGAAGAGCAAATTGAACCGAGATTAAAGTTAATCTACATTGATGGAAATGGGCATAAGTAAGATAAACTAACCTCAGAACCGACCAGCGGGGTGAGGGGCCGGGTAGAAAATTGTGGTGGGCCACCAATCGGATCGCTGCGTTAGCCTCCCTCCCTCTCCGTGGACCCCGTGGTATGGAAATATGCTATGTGCCCCGAAATCCATTGTGCGGATCTGGAATCTGCGTTCGCGCACGATGAAGGTCGCGCGAGGGATGGCGCTGGCGGCGCGGCCGCGCTACGTTTCCCGCGCTACCGCTGCGTGCGATCGAGGCCGCGCGTGCGCGCTGTGTTTCCCTCGCTTTTACCGTCGCGAGTAGCGTGACGGCGTTCGAAGACGCGGTCGGCGCGTGCGTAAAGCTGGTTCTACATTATGGATTTTTACCGTCGCGAGTAGCGTGACGGCGTTCGAAGACGCGGTCGGCGCGTGCGTAAAGCTGGTTTTACATTATGGACCTTCTACAATAAGCCATAAGTCATAAATCGGAAGAAACTAAATATTGACGACTGTGATTGGTCCATTTCTAGCTTATGACTTATGATTTGTGACTTTACGGCTTATTGTAGAAGGCCCATTAAGCCGGTTCTACATTAGTTGTAAGCCGATCGCATGTTCGTTGCGATAGCCAATCTCTAGCTTGCATTTTAAAATCAACGCTTCAGATTGGCTATCGCAAAGAACATGCGATCGGCTTGCAACTAATGTAGAACCGGCTTTAGTTGAAAGTCGATCGCAAGTTCGTTGCGACAGCCAATCTCAAGCTTGCATTTTGAAATCAACGCTTCAGATTGGCTGTCGCAACAAACTTGCGATCGGCTTGCAACTAATGGAGAACCGGAATAATAAAAAAATGCCTTTAACGGTCGAGCTGGATCTTAAGTGCCAATTATAATTCCGTGTGAATTTTTCTTATTGGTTGTGTTTCTCACATATATGGTTCTATAAGATTGAAGAGATCCGGATTCGACTCCTCTGGCCGAGGTAATATTTTTCACAATATAAATTAATTATTTACAAATTTTTCATAGATTTTAATATGTCGTTCAATATTATATTAAGATCCAATATGTTATGAGCATCAAAATTATTAAATTGCTAGATAATTTAACTCGTGATATTATTGCGGTAGTTTCGTAGAGTAGCGTTTTAAAACGTTTCAAAAAATTGTTCGGCGCGCGGTTTAAAAGACTATACATATGTAATATATAAATTCACACGAAATTATTTGGCACCTAAGATTCAGCTCGACTGTTAAAGACATTTTCTTATTGGTTATATTTTATATATTTAGCATTTAAAATCTTTTGATATATCCACTCTGTGAATTCTCTTATATTATCCAAGTTTTCAAAAATTAATTAAACATCAAATCACACTATGAAAGATCGTGTAAGGTTACTTAAATGATGTAAATTTCTATGAAAATTGCGTACACAAATTACACAAAACTTTCTTGATTATTGAATTTTAGTAATTTCATTATCTCAACAGGATGTTATATGTTTCATAGACAGATGGATGTAGCTGATGTTTATCTGATGATCTATACAAAGACATACAATAGATTTGGGTCTTACGTCATTGGATTAGGCTTGGGATACTTGTTGCATAAAACGCGAGCTTACAAAATCAAATTACGCATCGTAAGTATTATTCACACAATTATATTTATAGTACTTTCATATTTATTTTATTTAATAGTTAATATTAATCGTCATTTATTTATAATATTTAATTGCGGAATTAATATTTATTTTGTGTAATGATCAATATAAAGTAGATTAAAGTCAAAATATCTTTATACAAATGGCTTCATAAACGTTTCTATAATTCATATCTATATGTATTTTATACATTAATATTTTGACAAATAATATACGTATGGAAATATCTTTAATTTGAAGAAATGATATGGTAATAAACTGTTACAAAATCGTTAAATTGTCTTCATACAGTGGTATGTGATTTTTGGTTGGCTGCTCGCGATTATGGCCGGTTTATCAGTGATTTTCGGACCACGAAACATGTACTCCGACATTCACGTATATAACAGATTAGAAGCAAGTTTCTATGCCGGTTTTCATCGTCAAGGTTTTGCACTCTCGGTCTCCTGGATCATCTTCTGTTGCACGCACGGATATGCAGGTAATCATTGCACGCATACGCGAGATAATTACCAAATCGAATTATGTCAACTGTAGTTTCTAAAAATGATAATCATTTCAAGGTCCTATAAATTATTTACTTTCTTGGAGTGGATGGATACCGTTCAGCAAATTGACCTACTGTGCTTATCTTTGTCATTATCTGTTCATACTATCACACGTCGGAGCCGTTCGAACTACCGGTAATTTAACGCAAATGAACGTGGTAAGTAAAAAAAATATATATGTTTTTAAGGTGCAGATGCTGGAGGTCTCATTTTATCGATAAAGTTTGATTAATTTTCTATGAATCATATATTATTCTTAATTGCATTTACGGACTGAAAAGTTCTTCTCCACAATTGAAGTATCGACAATAATATAGGCTGACAGTTACAATGTAATAAAACAGACGAAAGAAAATTGAAGACTTACAATTTTTGCAATATGTGCTGCCTATAAGAGTTTTAGGTCTTGCACGTTTAAAATAAATAACTATCAGTTTACAAAAAACTTCTAAAGGTGCGTCTAGTTTAGACTATCGAGCCGAAACGCGAGCCGCGAGAGCCGAGCCGTGCCTCGAGCTGATGAGTTTCGAATCGAAATTATCGAGCTGAACTTCGGAGTCGAAATCAAATCGAGTTCCAATCAAATTTCACAAGAGTCACAAGCAATCCGTATTTCTTTTTTTTTTTTTTCGATAATTTCGATTCGAAACTCATCAGCTCGGGGCACGGCTTGGGGCACGGCTCGGCTCGGCTCGAGGCTCGCGACTCGGCTCGCGGTTCGGCTCGGCTCGCGTTTCGGCTCGATAGTCTAGACCATGAAGGAAGATATAAGGAGACTCCACTTGGTCTCGCCAGTCTACAAGACATGAACCCATTTTAGGTTTCGAGTTCCGTTTCCGATTCTCGACACTCGCAGCGCTCGTGAATTTAGTAGTGCTGCGCATAATGAGTGCGAGTAAGAGAAATGATCATTTCTCTTACTCGCACTCATCAGAATCGGAAGCTGAACTCGAAACCTAAAATGGGTCCACTTTTATTTTACGGAGTGGAGTTATTTTACTTCCTGGTCTAGACTTCTAGAGTCTAGACGCACCTTAAGAACAATAGTATGCTTGTAGAAATGAGCTTGTAGAAATGTAACTTTCAGCCGATTTTACTGGCTGTAATCTGTTTACCAGGAAGTAAGATATAAGGAGACTCCACTCCGTAAAATAAAAGTGGACCCATTTTAGGTTTCGAGTTCAGCTTCCGATTCTGATGAGTGCGAGTAAGAGAAATGATCATTTCTCTTACTCGCACTCATTATGCGCAGCACTACTAAATTCACGAGCGCTGCGAGTGTCGAGAATCGGAAACGGAACTCGAAACCTAAAATGGGTTCATGTCTTGTAGACTGGCGAGACCGAGTGGAGTCTCCTTATATCTTCCTTCATGCTGTTTACTTATGCCGTAATCTGTAAAAATTGACCAATCACAGTCGAATGAGAGGAAAATAATCGATTATACTTGGTCAATTTTTACAGATTACGGCATAAGTTAACAGATTACGGTCAGTATAATCCAACCCTAATTGTAAAAAATAGTAAAGTAGAACTTAATTTTGAAATTTTTTGTCGTTTTCTCTCTCTCTCTCTCTCTCATCATAGATTATATTTCACTACCACGTATTAATGCATATCTTTAATATTGGAAAAAGGTTTTCGAATTTGTCGACAAAAAAAGTATTTACGATATAAAAATTATATGGTTTAGTCGGTAATACAGACGATTTTAGAAGCCCCTGAACTTGATATAGCAAAGAAGCAGTTCTTTGAAATGAAGAAACCTTTCTCTGGACGTGCATGAAGTTAGCACCGCCATTTTGTTAAAAAAAAATAATAAAATTTGTGCTGCCGCCCCGAACAAAAAAAAATAACATATAAGATAAAAATAAGCAAGGACTCTCAATAAAAATAATCAACATAAAATAGAAAGGGCGATATAAGAGTCAAACAATAAATTATCATTTAAAAATAATACTCAACTGTCAGTACATTTAATAAAAATTTTTGAAATTATATAAATATAAAACTAAGTATAACAATATAAAATAAAAAATATCTAAATATAAAAAAATTTAAATTAAATTACATATCGCTACAAGTTTCGGCTCTAGGTTTGAGCCCTCCTCAGACGTTAAAAAACAGCGGACAAAATCATTCGTAGAAATGTCAATGTTAAACTTTTTAATTTTTATTTATTATAATTTATCGGATTGATGTAACAGCAATGTCGACACACTGAATTAACATATTACCGTGAATTTCCTGGTGAGTTTCTTGCAGAATTTTGACATAATTTGTTTTAACATCTATACAGAAAGTTTGTTACCATCTTTTCAGATATTTGAATTATACATTGACTTTTCAATCATGTATAATTGTAATGTCTTTTTTCTGTTGGAGACCCACGGTAGTAGAATGAAGTTCGTACTATGTAATTTCTGCGAATGATTTTGTCCACTGTTTTTTAATGTCTGAGGAGGGCTCAAACCTAGAGCCGAAACTTGTAGCGATATGTAATTTAATTTAAATTTGTTTATATTTATATATTTTTTATTTTATATTGTTATACTTAGTTTTATATTTATATAATTACAAAAATTTTTATTAAATGTATTGACAGTTGAGTATTATTTTTAAATGATAATTTATTGTTTGACTCTTATATCGCCCTTTCTATTTTATGTTGATTAAAAATAACATATCCTACCCGCTTAGGGTCTAACTGCCTAGAAGTTACAGCGTAGACAGTGAATGCTTGCAATATTTCTAACTCATTTTAAATTTCATACAATATAAATTTCGTTCCTGTTGGAAATTCCTTGCGCGAATAGTCGCACTCAAGAGTAAAGTACCCTTAATATCGCTGTGCCGGCGAATTTAACGGTTGTGCTGAGTTGTGCTAGCGTAGCACAACTCAAATATACAGTATCAATCACATGGAAGCACTACAAACCTGAATTTAGAACAAAAAAGCCTTGTGCGAAGAGTCGCGTTCAAGAGTAAAGTACCCTTAATATCGCTGTACCGAATTTAACGGTTGTGCTGAGTTGTGCTAGCGTAGCACAACTCAAATATACAGTATCGATCACATGGAAGCACTACAAACCCGATTTATGGGCAAAAAACCGAACACGGAGGAAAAAACTATTTTTAGTCATAACTTTTGGTGTTATGAATGAACGGCTGAAATCTTTGCGACACAATGTAGCACAAATCGAGCACAACTCAGCACAATGTTTATTTTGCCGATTAAACAAAATGGCGGTGCTGGCGAAAAAACGTTTTTTTTCAATTTAACGCTTTGTTTTTTGAGTTATGTCATTAATTCTTGCGGCACAATGTAGTACAAATCTAGCACAATTCAGCACAAATTTTATTATTTTTTTTTAACAAAATGGCGGTGCTAACTTCATGCACATTTTCTCTGGATGTATAATTTAAAAAAAGGCAAGTAACAAATAAAACTTTTGTTTAATAGATTCGCACATTCTTCGCCAATTTAATGTTAACGATGATAATATCTGTGTTGTGGAGCCTCTGCTTTGAAATGCCCTTCATGGCCCTCGACAGGATTCTACTTTCTGGACGTAAACAAAACTTGTCGAATGACTTAAAGGCTAACAATTCTGTGGCATCTAACAAAGGTGTTTGCCAATCAAGGGAATCTTCATTCATTAACGATAACCCGGGAAAATATAATTGTAATGTATAATTACCCACTGTACGACCTTACGAAAACTGCTAAAGAAAATAATGCACAATACGCCGATGACACGGCAAAAACAAGTAACTGTAAAATATACTGTATTAAACCTATTACTAAATGCATCGAGACATTCTCGGTTGTGAATTTTGATAATAAGAAATCCGATTGTGCATAAATTCTATTGAATAGTCGTGTAAATAATTAGGACGTGATAAAACAGTAATTGTATTATTCTTTTTTATATTTTAGGGTACTTTTGTACATATACACATACTAAGAGCCCCAACACAGACTTTTGCATAACGTATAAAGCATGTGCATAAGGAATTTCATTGGCCCATTTTCTTATGCATGAGTCAATGGGCCAATCAAATTCTTTATGTATATGGTTTATGCGTTATGCAAAAGTCTGTGCTCCCCGCTTAAGGGTGATTTTACATGCAACGCGGTACGGTATTTCTATATGCACATTTTATCAATCATCTTATTTTTTCAACGAATAAGCCTAATAATTGCATTTAAATCTATTAATTTCATTAAAAAGTGCATAGAAACGTCAACTTGTCACTAGTCCGTGCCGCTTTTCCGCACAGTTTCTGCTCCATGTAAAAGGCCCATCACACGTACAAAAATTTTAATAGTAATCGTAAGGTCTTAAGCAAATTGGCCAATCACAGTTTAGCATATTAAAATGTGAGATCGTAATCTTGATTGTGATTGGTCGATTTGCTTAAGACCTTACGATTACTACTAAAATTTTCGTACGTGATGGCCTTTACCGCGCGTGGTTCCTAGTTACTTTACCGCCTACCGCGTACCGCGCTGCATGTAAAATCACCCTGAGGGTGATGTCCCATGGAGCGGTTCGTGCGTAAGCGGATTAGCGGATCGCCAATCACAGAATCGTTCTGTTAGATCTGTTTACAAATTTTGCAAGCTAATCTAATAGTGTTTTCGAACGGAGTGGGTTTGAACCCGACTCGGGTCGGTTAACCCATGTTTGACCTAAAAATATCATGACCTCGTCCAATCAGAAATTGAAATAGAACATGTGACGTCAAAGATCCGACCCGGATCGGGTTCAAACCCGCTCCATTCGAAAACGCTATAACAGAACGATTCTGTGATTGGCGATTCGCTATAATTCGCTTACGCATAAACCGCTCCATGGGACATCACCCTAAGGCTGGAGTCCCATGAGGTGTATTTGCCGCGTATAGGTGCCTTTTTCACGAGCTGCTGAAACTGGCCGTTCCAGCGACAAAAAAAGGTCACGTGATAAAAATTGACAAATAGCAAACGAATATGACGCTTGCTATTCGTAAATTTTTATCACGTGATCTGTTTTGACGCTGAAAATGAGCGTCGAACGTCAGCATGAAAAGGTACCTTAACAGTTGCAAAAGCTTTATAATTATTTTTATTTTTATGTGCCAAACGCGAGTTTTTTTAAATGTTTTGATTATGTTATCAATGTTTCCTGCAAATAAAGATAACATTTTTGCATATAAAATTTAAAATAATTTATTAAGTTTTTACAATTGATGTTGGTACGTGTATATGTTGCTAATATCCTAAAATATATATATAAGATTTACAAGCTCATTCAATTATGCAAGTGTCTGAACTTCCATGAGTGTATATATTATTATTATTATAGTTTATATAAGTTAATAAATTAGAAATATCAATATATAGATATAAGATATACTAATTTGATGTACCATTCCCTGAAACTTTTGTATTTTTAATTGAAAAAAAAAAATGTTTTTTAAATAATATGATTCCTTTAATTATTCTGCATTAAAAAATGTTAAGAGTTATCCAAAAACCAATAATTTATTTTAACATTTTTAAATCTACCATTTTTAGTCTTTCATTAAAAGGTTTCAAATTAATGAAGAAAACGAATAAGCTTTTGAAAACATTGGCTACGTTCAGCAGACTCAGCAGACTCAACAGTTGAGTGAGCGCTCGCTGTTATTGATGTATTCTTTGAGATCATCCAATCAAAATTTAAATCTATAAGAATATTTTCAAAAGCTTATTCGTTTTCTTCATTAATTTGAAACCTTTTAAGTATCGACAGGAGTGACAGAAATATTTTTGTTATGCCTTTTTACAAAAAAATACCTCTGTACGAGCCTTCAGGAGCCTTTTATGATTACGAATATCACAATCAAAACACGATTCATGTTATATTTTAGCCATAATTTGGGAATAAAGGTAACATTTATGAGTGCAGATCAGTGCAGATCTAGATCAGTTATGCTCATTTTTCTTCTCAAAGAAATAATATTTCCTTATGAAACCTGTTGGGATTTCATTGTTATATTGCTGGGAAGGCTCTTACAGAGTCAGATTTGCAAATTAATTCTTGAAAATTTTTATTAAAATAAGATCATGTATACGCCTCTCAACTGCACCATAGTACACATCGAGTGAGATAACAGAACAAATTTATATTATACCTTTTTTACAAAAAAATAGCTCAGTACACGAGCCTTCAGGAGCCTTTCCTAATTACGAATATCACAATTAAAACGCGATCCATCCAGTATTTTAGCCGTAATTTGGGAATAAAAAATTCATCTTCGACTAGAGGTCTCTGGGTCACTCCTGTCGACCCTTAAATGAAAGACTAAAAATGGAAGATTTAAAAATGTTAAAATAAGAAGAAGAAGAAGAAGAAAAAGAAGCCTCCGCAAGAAGAAAAGAAGACATTTGACACTCTGTCGCGAAGTTATTTCATGTGAGCATTTTGCTCCACGATGAACGCTCCGCTTGCTCCTATTATTAAGCTTTATAGGCCTTCTACAATAAGCCATTACCTAAGTTTTAAGTATTAAGTCATAAGAAATTGCCCACTCACAGTCGATTATTCTTCTCACATTGTAATTGTGAGTGATCAATTTCTTATGACTAATGCACAATTTTTTCACCTCTAGATAACCTTTATCCAGAAGATATCTCCCAGAATACAATGGAGATATCTCCTGGATAAAGTTATCCATAATTTATCTAGAAGTGAAGAAATTAGGCATAAATACTTAAAACTTAGGTAATGACATTGTAGAAGGCCTATTACATTTTTACTAAAGACTTACATTTGGGATGTGATCTGGCCGTGTTGACCTCCTGTTTAAAGCTGATGTTTCATGTGCAGCACGCTGCGGCAGCAAAATGTCACGTGATACAAATTTTCGAGAACTGATTGGAAGTGCGTCACCTCACGAAAGATTTTCAATCAATAATAACATTTTGCGAGCACTCACTGATCACTCAACTGTTGAGTCTGCCGAACGTAGGTTGCGTCAGAGAGAAACCTGAGAGAGGACATAACGACCTAAAACCTGTAACCACAAAATACTGCCGCGCACTACTGCCCACTGCAAAAGTGGATGTGAGCTACATGCCAGATCCACTATTCTGAGGATAACGCATATACTTTTCAAGACTGATGGTAAGTAGATATTCGCGGTTCGTATAATCGTATTCGCGCTACATAAAATGTGGATCAGAATAAATATTCCTCCCTGCAACTACATATATGTATGCTTACTTCCATGCGCGTGATGTTTATTATTAAGCTTAAAAGTATTAACATTAAAGATATATATTACACCCATTTTTTTTACAAATATGTTAAAATATATCGCGCGTGTTTATATTTTAAATAAGTTATATATACATATATATGATCCCG
>NW_017275499.1:147680-272095 GCF_001594065.2 Cyphomyrmex costatus | reverse complement strand
TTTTACCAATATTCGCATTTAAGGTGCCAACTTCACAAAGCAGCTCTGTAATGTTGAAATCTCTAAATGCGAATTAATTGCCGGGATCATATATATGTATATATAACTTATTTAAAATATAAACACGCGCGATATATTTTAACATATTTGTAAAAAAAATGGGTGTAATATATATCTTTAATGTTAATACTTTTAAGCTTAATAATAAACATCACGCGCATGGAAGTAAGCATACATATATGTAGTTGCAGGGAGGAATATTTATTCTGATCCACATTTTATGTAGCGCGAATACGATTATACGAACCGCGAATATCTACTTACCATCAGTCTTGAAAAGTATATGCGTTATCCTCAGAATAGTGGATCTGGCATGTAGCTCACATCCACTTTTGCAGTGGGCAGTAGTGCGCGGCAGTATTTTGTGGTTACAGGTTTTAGGTCGTTATGTCCTCTCTCAGGTTTCTCTCTGGTTGCGTTCAGCAGTCTCAACTGTTGCGGAGCATAAAGTCACTAAATTTAAATTTATTCATCTAGTGACTTTAGCGGAGCAGATCTGTGAGCGCTCGCTGCTATTGGTTGATCTAACTAAAAGAATATACCAATAACAGTGAACGCTCACGGATCCGCTCTGCAACAGTTGAGTCTGCTGAACGCAACCATTGCCGAACACACCTAATATTACATAGTATGCTTTCCTTTTAAAAGACACCCTCGACACAAACATCATTCTATCTTTATCATTCGTTGAATGTCAAGAAGGATAGAACGACGTTTGTGTCGAGTGTGTCCTCTAAAAGGAAAGCATACATACTGTACCAACAAATGTTCAAGACGTTATAGGACGATCAAGGATTTAAAAATTGAAAGTAACAATTTTTTTAAATACAGTCATGCTGTAATGCATCATACTAAAGATTATCATTTATATATGGATTCTGTGGTAATAAGTAATAATAATTGAATACAAAAGTCGATTGTTATTCAAAATTTTCTGTTGTACATAACCTAAGTATAATGTCGTGTCAAATTAAAAGAATTGCCAATATATCAGATGTAGAAAGTGTTAAAAAATTGCTTTATAGCGATCTGCAATGTAAGTTCTTCTCTTCACTGAGATATTAAGTTACGATAAATATAATATTCATATTCATTTATCAATACGTTTTTTTCAGTTGAATATGTACCGAGCAATGAATTACCTCTTCAAAACTGTATCATATCACTGTCATCAGTTGGAGATGTACTAACAATAGCTTGGAACACAACAATGATTATATTTGTTTGTAAGTATAAATCTTATATAATATTATTTGATATTTTGCCCATATGTTTATATTTTTTTTTATCAATGACAGCTATCAAATTTAATTACAAGTTACTGAAAAACTCTAATATATTTATACATGTTTGTAAATGTATCATGAAATTTTAATTATATTCTTTCATGTTAATAGCAAGATGGGAATCTCAAGAATTGGATGAAATTAGAAATAAGTTTCACATAACATGGCATGGAGAAGTAACAAAAGAAGCAAAGTATGTAATATTTATTATTTATATTATAATAATATTTTTGTTATAATAAGGCTTTTATTTTCAGTGAATGGATAACTTCTGTGATTTGCTTACCTTTAATATCCATAGGAAAAGCTGCTGGTCCAGATTGGACCTGTATAGCTGTTGGATATAATACTGGCTTTGTTAGATTTTATACAGAAGTAAGAGGATATTAGCATAATTATTATAATAAAAAAGTTTTGTTTGATATATATATCAGCATTTGCGTAAAGTTATCTGCACGCCTATTCTGGAACTCTTAACGCAAGTTTCGTTATTGTTAGAACGCCACTGCGCAGCTTTTTACCATAATAAAAGAGCTGCGCAGCAGCGTTATAACGATAATGAAATTTGCGTTAAAAGTTACAGAATATGGCTGCTGGGCTTGATTTCTAATGCCCTTTTCTCTGCAAGTTTGTATTTGATACAGGAGCTTTTGTTATTTAAAATTATTATACATTTTAAGAGAATATTAGTTTCTTTTATCAATATATTATTCTATCTTGTTCATTTCTTGAAACTTTTTTGTTTTTTCATTAGACAGGTGCTTTACTTCTAGAAGAGCAAATCCATAATGAATCAGTTGTAGGAATAAAGTGTCAATCATTTTGCTTGTCCAAACATGCCGGGGATGCTGGTTCTAATGAAGAAGTTTATATTTTATATAATAGTGGAGTTTGTATTTTACAAGGATTTCTATTATTTTCAACTTTACGTGCTTGTAGAAATCATTTAGCTAAAGGTATATCATTGTCCATATATGTGCAATGTCCCTCACTTAAAACTTCCACAATTTTATAATTCTTTCTTTACACAGTTCAAGCAAATTGCAATGATTTACCGCCAGTTACAAATTTATCATATAAAAAGTGGACGTTCAAGAATCAAAATATTGCAAATGATTCAGAAGTAATTGGTACAACGTCGATAAATAGCTTTGATCATTTAATGACAGCTTCAATATGCGGTGGATATAATGCAACGTATAGGTCTAGTGCGCCGCAATACAATTTAGTTCTTGTGACAGGAAAACGACCGTTTGTAGGATTCCATTATGCACTGGAAGGTGGTAATGCACCAGTCTTATCAGATGTTGCTATCGCTATGGCTAGCAAATTAGCTAACGTTATCGGTACTGCTGTGCCGTAAGTGTTTTTCTTATATCATATCTACACTAATTTCCCTAGCAGGTCCCAAGAATTAATTTATTGAATTAATAAATTGATTTTTTTATCAGGTGGTTTCGTGTAAATTCCAAGAATACAACATCTGAAATACCAAAGAATATTAGCCACGAATCGGTAGAAACTATGACGTGTCGATTTGGCTTAAGCGATATTATGAGAGAAGGTGATTGCATCGTTTGTAGCCCAAATAAAATGTTCTCAGTAATATCAGACGCTATGGGCAGAGTGATTCTCATAAATAATAAAAAGGGTATAGCTTTGAGAATGTGGAAAGGATATCGCAATGCTCAGTGTGGCTGGATTGAAGTTACTGAAGAGAGAGATCGTGCAATATGTAGGAATGTTGATAAATCTAGACGTAAAGCTTTATTGCGCACCGCTCTATTTTTAGTTATTTACGCACCAAAGAAGGGCGTAATAGATATTTGGAGTATACAGCAAGGTCCAAAAATCACTACATTTACTGCCAGTAAAAATGGACGGTAAGTGGTTGCCAAATCTATCGCATTTCCTCTCCTCTACTTTCATTTTCTTCCCTTTCATTCTCTACTTTCGTTTTACATTTATATCATATAAAATCACTTGTCTGACATATTTTTGCAGATTACTGTACATTAATTATGGATTTATGGGGACTAATGACAATACCATTTTATCGAAGAATAAAGCGCAATATTCCTGTGTGTTTATTGATCCACTTGGAGGATTAAAGGAGATTTGTGTTCCGTTTCACTTTGCACTTAATAGTAAAAACGGAAAACGAGCACGTGACATACATCTACTTAGGAAACTGAGAACGTTTCTAAGGGAAGAAGATTTTAATGAGGAAAAATTGATTTCCGTAGTTACTAATACTTGTTTGGGTTTAGAAACAAATGAAGTTCGAATACAGATGCTAGAAGTTTTAATGAACAACAAGCATATTTTACCAGACACTTTGCTCGCCACGACGAATTGTTTTGTAGTAAAACTAGGTATATGCAGAATCTATATTGTAAAATGTGTTGCGCTGTATATTACATACGCAGCTATTTCATACAGATATGTAAATAAATTATACAAATGTTTTGTTAATACTTTACAGGAATAGAAGGAAAAGAAGAAGAATTGGAACCTCTCGCTAAAATACTTTGTCAATTGACAAAGCAGTTACAACAAATAATTACATTTTATAAATATCTCAAGTCTCTTGATGTATCACCCGAGTATGATATTACAACGATTGATAACACAATAAATGCTAAAGGTTTATCTTCGATATTACTAACCTCGGAACGAGAAGTAAACTGTGTTATCAATTTGGCTAAAATGTTAAACAACTTAGGTGGTAACGTTATGGCCTCAGAAACTAAGGTCAAATTTAAGAATGAAAATGCGTTCTTCGACTTTTTATCATGCTTCGAGTTGGGCGCATCGAAAATGATTGAATTGCGAAAACATATAAAGGAGGAGAATATACAAGAAATTTGTAAGTTGTAACAATGTATCATAAATATTCTATTATCAGACTCTTACTAGTCCTTTCTCATTACATAATTGTCATTTTGAAATTGAGAGTCTTGTACTTAACTTTTATTTTAATTATCACGATTGAATCGTATATTTTTAAAAAATGTGATTTAACACATCTTTTAGCAAGATTAATGTATCAAGGACTGATGTATTCTAATGATATGAAAGAAAAATGGCTACAAGCGGCTAAAGATAGTAACATTCAACCATTTGTTTTCATGCGATTGGCATTAATGTATTGGTTGCACAAAGAAGAGGCTGCGTTTTCGGAAATTGAATTAAAACACTTTACACAGCTGCTGCATATCATTTGTTTATTAAACGGTAAATTTTGTCCATTGTTTTAAATTTCTTAAAATATTGAATATCTATAGCACGTGGTATTATGATAGAATTTAATTGATTAAAATTTGACAGATGTGGAAGAAATATGTGTTGAATATAACGAAGTTTCCTCATGGTGGAAAAATGTACGCACTATTCTGACAGAATCTACAAAACCTTTTAATGCGTTTACCGCTGCGTTAGCTTGTAGGGCGACTGCTATGACTCTAGAAAAGTACAAAGAGAAATTGCAAAATGAGAAGCGATTAGGAAATAATGTAAACGAAGAGAACGACGTTAAAAGTGAGAATAATATAACTAAAACTGATAAAATTCTGAACAAACCGAATGATGTCACACCGGACGACGAAACGTACAGTTCAATTAGTGAATGGGAAAATGTCAGTAATGATACCTGTCAATTTGCATTGTTGATCGGGAACCTTGAAGATACTGCCGTTTTGAATGCTGTTATTAGGTATGTATCGTTAATTATCATTATTATTGTTATTATTATATAGGCAGTGCATAAATACATATTATAAACAAAATAAGAGGTCAAGTGTAAAGTAAATTTACATAATATTACAAGCCGTTTCGACCCTAAATGTGGTCATTTTCAGTATACAATAACATTAGTCGAAACGTTTATTGTAATTTTACTTTATAATATAGATAATTTTCACTAATATGATCCAGTGTGTGGCATATGCTTGACCTCTTATTTTGTTTATTTTTAAGTCACTTAAATTTATATGATACATATTATAATTTTTGACTGCTGTGGTAACAAACATTAATCTAATTCTAGTCAACGAGTTGTATTAGATGAAACAACACGATTCTTTACTCTATCATTTATAAAAAACGACACCTCTTTATCATCAATTCTCTCCGGAGGAAGAGGTACAGTTACACGTTTACAAGACATTTAAAGTACAATTACTAGTATTCTATATATTTGGTTCTATGATTCTTACTCGGTTGAATCAGGTTCTGTGTCTGAACTGGTTGCAAAATGGCTCAGCACAACGGGTATCAATCCAGCACGATTAATCGACACGACCGATATAGAGTTCGATCAGTTACAATTACCGGTAGATTCGTTACAATTCACCGATACGAACGAAGCGACTGCTGTTAAAGTATTTCAACAGGAACGAATAAAATTCCTTTCTTTATCGATAGAGAACAAAGCAAAAATTAATACGACTACGGAAGCGTACATCTTAGGCAAGAAAAAAAAAACGTATTTTTATAATACAAAACTATACTCCCTAATTTAACTTCTGTCATAATTTAAATTTTTATATCTGCTGCAGACAGTATGGCCCTACTCAAATGTCATTTCCCATACAGTTTAACGAGTAGCGTTTTATTGGCCAATTTATGCTGGGAGTTTGCCATGTCGTGGGACAAAGATGTTACTCAACTAGATTCATTTGCGGCTGCTTTGACTGTTTTACGACAAATACCTATGAAGAATATGAGACATGGTAAACACACTTTTTTTAATCGTTTTTTTTTTTTCAACAAACTGCTCTAAAATGTTAATATCCATGTCAATTTTTACATGTGCATATACTTTTACGTTTATTCGACAGGTGTTTGCTGTCTGTTATGGATACTTCACATAAAAAAAAGAATGGACGCGGTGGCAAAGTTAATGAACAAACTTGGGAAGTTGCCAAAGGAGAGATTATGTATGCAGGACATCGGTTTATCCGACATTCAAGTAACAACGTTTTTACAGCACTGCATTACTTTCTTGGATATATTTATCGATGTACGTAGAATACTGAAAAATTTATAAATTATTACGTAATAAATGCGGTGAGAAAGGGGAGGAAAGGGGAAGTAAATTATCCGTATCATTAATTATAACAGTTTAACAGTTAATGTACAAATTGACTCATGTTTCCAAGTAGGCTGAGATACTTGAACAAGAAGATAAAGTAGTAATAAAATCGGAAGAATTATGGGATGGGCACTGCGGTGGGCCACAACCGTTTGCCACACTAGCTATCTCCCAAACTCCAGCTTGGTACGACTTGATTTTGCTACACCTACAAGTGGCTAACGTTCTATACATGATGGCATATCTCAACTTGAAAATGCTGAAACCATTAAATAACTTGTTCGAATCCGTGGTAAGTCTATAATAAGATACGATAATTAATTTGTGTGTTATACTTTCAACATTTGATTATTACTCGCCTAGGTACAGCCTTATCTCTTTCAAGACATAACGGACAAAGTAATGCTTACGTGGTACCGAGATGATAAGAGGGACAATATACGTACAGAATTTTTATGTAGAGTAATTACAGCATCGATGGAATTTATTCATTGTGAGACCACTGACGGTGTCACGGTTAGTTCGACACAGGCTATCTCGTGGATGAGCAAATGTCAAATGTTGGCGTCTATTTGGAAAATTAATAATGATGAATTGAGAATACATCAAGCCTGTCAACTGTATATAAATGGTTTCGATCGTTTGGCAGAAGAGGTGAATATATAACAAATTCATTTATTATTCACTTTTGTATGCTTGCGCACACACACACACATCACGGAATACAGATTGTGCCTGGTAAAGGTGCAGGCACGGTTCATGTTGATCCGCAAGGATTCTGGGATGTGATAAGAGAAATTTGGAAACACTTTAACTCACTTTTTTTCTAATTTTAAAGATGAATGAACTTTTTTTATTTATAGTATATTGTATAACAATTAGAGTCGCGAGTTTTATTATATCGGTTTTTGACTTTATCGAAACGACGTCATGGGTGACAGAATGACAGTTTTTAATTCGGAGTGACCTGATGTTGTTTTCATCCTCGCGTTTTTATTAGTTAGTTAATTAGGTCGTCGCGCTCGGATTCCCCGTATCGCTTGGCAATCGGCGCGTTTTAAGTAAATTGCTGCGATCGGATTCTCAGTACCGATCGTGTAACTCAGTTGCTTCCATAATGTTTACGTTTTTCGTTTAATTTCTTTATTTTCTTTTACTTTTTAGATCACTTGTACAATTGCACTCGTGACACTATATGCTATAACATAAAACATCTATTCTATACTTACATCTATTTATAATATGTATACATTGTTAGGTAACTATAACAGTAACCGATATTGAACGCTTGGCTGCAAACTTATTGCCTATAGCTGGAAGAAGAATGATGGCTTATCTCTCAAAAACACCTAATCTTTTGGAAGAAATGTCACGATTGAGCCCAGCGCTTACAACATACTTGGAAAGCCTGGTTAGTATAATGAAAATCTACTGTATTTATCAAATATTCTTGCTAACCATTAAAATTTTTTTTTAGAACGTGCCTGAAATAGTCTATACAAATTGTTCGAATATCGACACTGTGGAATTAATTCGACGAATATCAGTGCATTTGCCTAAAACTCACAGTGATTATCACATTATGTTATTAATGTTAGACGCAACGTTTATTTATGAAGATAATTAACTTTGGATATTGTTAACTATATCCTGTGATATTAGGCAGTAGAAAATTGTGTGCATAAAAATAGAGGAATTTTATCATGTTCTGTATACAACTTGTATATTAATATAACGAAACGAAAATAGGCTTGAAATCATTGTCTTCTATCAATGGAAAGACAATTTCGAACAAAGACGTTTATGCGTAATAATACAAAAGGTAGTGGTAATCAAGCTACAAAGTCGTAAAAGTAAACATACAAATACTTTTCAATGTATTACAGACAATTTAATTGTAAATGGAGTTAACGGAACGAGCGCAATTTCGATACAATTCCATGTCTATAAGCTGCACTCTGTTTCAAGGAGGGCGTGTCTGTATATATAATACTTTATGTTGATATGCTATTATACATCACGAAATATTAACGCGTTCCGCGCTGGACTTTTCATTCAAGCCATTTGACATTTCGGTTATAAAAAAAGGAATTATATAAAATAATTTCTTATATCGTTTACGTGATACATATATGTATATGATATATTGTGATATAATGCAACATTAGGCTTTCTTTATAAGATTTTTGTCATTTTTTTAACCATCGTAAATGTTTTTATGATTAATTATGTTATTTAAGAAAAATGTAATAAATACAAACAAAAATACCACAGTGACACACGTAGTGTAATGGTCAAGTCATTTAAAAATAGCACGATACAGAACATGTTAATTAATTTCGTTCTACAATATATTGAGTTATTAAATTTAAATTATTATAGAAATTTTTTATTATCTACAATTACCATTGTAATTATCAAATGTAACATTCGTTTCGGCTGTGTATCCTCATAAATAATCATGTTTTGAAATTATTTATAAAAGATCTATAATTTATTATAAGAACACATAAAAAATATTTTAATTGTACGTAAAGTATCAAAGTGAAGTATTTTGTAAAATTGTACAACTGTTGCAGATGTTATGAAATTTTTGAACATATCTTATACCACATGCAAATCAAAGTACCTAGGGTGCATTGATATTAGAATTTAATGTAGTATTAAACATACGTGTTCAATTATGCGCTATATTCTTAGAAACGAATCATAAAACCTTGATATTGCTGCTTTGTAACAGTTTCCCAATTTGTAAACTCGCAGTGCTGTATCTCACTACCTGGACTGCCCACTGATGTCAACCACTGTGCCCTGGGAATAAGATTTATTATTTTACACATTATATATTAAAGATATTAAAAATGCTGTTTTGCTAATATAGATAAAGAACCATCAATAAACAAAATCGCTGCTGAGTTTTAAAAAGGTAAAAAGCAAAATTGTTATTTTTTGAGTGTGAAACAGATACATGTATCTTTTTCGTATAGAGTATGGATACAAGCAGATACGATATTTGTTTTCTATTGATAAATTAGTGTATACATTTATAACTTAAAATGAAATAAATATATATTTAATTAATATTCAAATCTAAAGACCATTAATATACGAATACGAAGGCTATAACAGTCTAGCTTGGATCTTAGTTGCTTATATATAATTTCCAGGGTTGGGTAGTACTAAATTAAAAAGTTAAAAGTTAAGTTAAAAAGTTAATTAATTTTAACTTAGTTAACATTTTAGACTCCTAACTTTTTAACTTTATTTAGTTACATTTTATCGGTAACTAATAACTTTTTATTTTAATTTTTTTAAAAATGTCAGACACAATATGAGTCACACGTAACCAACGATACGAATTCCGGCCGGGCAAAAAAAAAAGAAAAAGGAAAAAGGAGAAGAAAAATAGACAAAGATAAATCTTTGGAGCGTAGAAGGAGTGTAACGCCACTTTTCGTGCAATTGTCATGAAGTGTTCAGGAAGTGTAAACTAAGGGCGGATTTACACCTTGACGAAAAAGCAGAAAGCGGAAAAGCAATAGCCAATCAGAACTCGCGCTGGTAGTTGACTTTCTGTTAGCTTTGTACTACTTACTATCAACGCGAGTTCTGATTGGCTACTGCTTTTCCGCGTTTCCGTCGAGGTGTGAACCCGCCCCAATACGACGTTTCGTGCACTTTTCATGAAGTGTTGGGGAAGTGTAAATCCAAGAGTAGAAAATGTGAATCTTTTGAATGTAGAAGAAGCATAGTGTTACGTTCCATCCACTTTTCATAAAGTGTTCGGGAAGTGTGAGTAAGAAATACCTTTGGTGAGTAGAAGTAGCGTAATTAAAACCGTTCGGAATTCTATTTAAGTTTTTTTACACAGGGTCCACTAACATTCGTGAATCGGTCATCAAAATAACGGTTTCCGTACGATTGCATAGCTTCATCACCGTGGATCTGCGTGGATGTTGGTGCACAATTGGATGGATGACCGTTAAAAAAAATAAGGAAATAATCCCGAATGGAAAGTAAACTTCATTCACGCTTTGTCTACGCTCGATCTTCGTTCCATTTAGGCTTGCTAACGCTACATTTACGCCAGGAGGCCAGGATAAAAGTATGATACATATGGTGAGTAATGAAACATCAGAATTCTATAGCCTTAAACTATGCTATGTTACTTTCGGTGTACGCTCGCAGAGAAGTGAAATAACCCTACGCGTTAATGAAGCGTCAGTATATTCCATATCCTTTATACGTTTCGTTAACGCTTCCTTTACTTTTTATTTATGCTCCGTCACGTTTACGCTTGTATGACGTTACATCCGTTACATTAACGCCTGGGCAAGAATACATTATAGAGTGATGAAGCGTTAATGAAGCGTCAGAATTCTGTATTCTTAACGCTTTGTTACTTTCGGTGTACTCTTCCAAAGGAGTGACGTAAACTCTTTGTTAACATTTTGTTTACATTTAGTAATCAAGTGTTTACTAAATGTAAACAAAATGTTAACAAAGAGTTTACTAGGGAAGTCCCTAACATTCTGATGTTCCAATCTACGCTATATTCAAAAAGTTTCATAACGCTGTCCTTACGTTTTGTCTATCGCTCCGATCTACTCTTCGATTATGGCTGCGCTTCCGTTATTCACTGCAAGTACGGAAAATTTATAGTTCGCGTTACGTGTACTATAGATTTTCAGTAGTTGCAGTGAATAACGGAACGCAGCCTACGTCTGATTAACGCTGTATTTTCGCCAGGGAGACCGACTTGCCGACAATTGTTCGGCGCGCAATTTAGAAAGATTACATATATTAGTAATTAGTGTATAAATTCACGCGAAATTATATGTAAGCAACTAAGATCCAAGCTAGACTAGACTGTTATAGGCTTCTATATTTAATGTTTAGCGAAAACGAGAAAGAACGTTCTGCAATACAGTCTCGTGCCATGCAGGAACAAAATAGATCTACGATTGACAGACAAAAAATTAAATTATGATCGATTTCAAGTTTAAGAAGATCATGTAAATTGTTTGATGTATTGATGTATAAATACGTTATTGATATCGTTATTTGTCGTTACCAAATAATGCCGCTGACAAAGTGTGCGTTTTGTACACGATTGCTTCGCACGCTCCGAAAATCCAATTATAAAGCTAATGAAGTGTAGCAGCTTTGTAATTTTCGTTGTTTCATTACAAAGAGAAGCAGGAGGAAGGATGTGTGAGATGGATATGTGTTATTTTGACAACTGTCTCTCATTGTTGTCTCTATGTAGTGTTGAATTTTTTATCAGTATCATTATATACTGCAACTACTTGACTAGCACTATTTCGAGGTGCGGAGGTGTACGCAAAATGTTATCGCATCGTGTCGTATGTATTAAGTAACGTAACAATAACTAATATATGGCTCTTTTTCTCTAATTAAATAGTTTAATTATTTCAGATTGAATTGAACAGATTCTATTTCAATACTTACATTTGATCGACAAGTGCTCGACGTCCTTGCATCTTTCCAAGGATCGTACCAGTTTTACTATTTTTCACCCAACCACAGATTTTCAATTGCGAGCATATATCCCTCACGTACTTTGGAAAATATACACCTGTAATTTTATTGAAGAATCTTTTATCTTTGCTAATAACGAGCTGAATAGTTGTCAAATTCTTAAAAATATGCATACAAATATACGACTATTCTTCTTATATGATACATATACATATTATACGACTGATGACGCGCACAGATCTTTTATAAGGGAGACCGCGGCTCCATGAGTAACGAAAATTTTAACAATAAAGATACATTAAAATGTATGATTTTTAGTCTCAATTTTTTTATGTAATTAAGAGATAATGTCTACTTTAAGATTTATTGAGCATTTTTCATAAATTTTGATTTGATTTTTAAATAAAAATCGAAAAAGAAGAATTTAGAAATGATCCATGGTACTCTATATTTGGGGTTATATAAAAGAATTTGTTTAAAAGAATATAAAAGAATTTTTATTGCCCAATTTCATTACAAAAACTTAACCTAATCTAAATCGATGAGAACCTATAAATTTGCATAGTTTATATTATACATAACCATATGTATAAAGAGATTTAGCTAATTAAATTTTTATCATAAAGACGCGTAAAATACGATTACATAATTTTTTATACACATACGATTCTGACGTTATACAAATTATTTTAAACGCCTGTTGATATATAATCTATGGTGCCCCGATATGTCTAGTATAAGAGGCGATGAAATATAACATCAAAGTAAATGAATGATTATCTGCATTGCAAAGAAAATGTGGAAAGATGTATAGAATCACGTTTGTAACTCGTAATAAATATATATATTATACTTTGTAGAAACAATATATAAGAAATTTTTACTGGTAAAATAATTACTTTCGATCATTACTTTCGATTTTTATTAATATAAATCAATATTTATGAAAAATCCTCAATAAATGTTAACATTAAACATTATCCCTTAATTATATAAAAAGAACTGAAACCAAAAATCTTACATTTTAATATTTTACTGTTTGAATTTTTGTGACTCATGGTGCCCCGGTCTCACCCCTACATAAATATGAAACTTAAATTGTGCATATGAAGTAATATACATTTAAGATAACTGAATTATCAAGATTATTATATGTAAAATTATATGCGTCACAAGAATGGAACAAAAAATTCGTGTGCTATATATATTTGACGTCGATATCAAGATCTAACGTGTGCAAAGTATGAAAGCGCACAACATAACAAAATTAAGTTATAATAAGATGAATGTACCAATTAGCGTCCATGTCCTAATTAGTGACTAAGCACACATATTTATTGAAATTGCAAGGAAATTCCGCAATGCATATATCGCTAGTATTAATTTTTTATTATTCTGATATCAAAGTAGTACATGTTTATATATGTATTTTTATCTATTTTTTACTTAATATCTTATTAGTTGAAGCATATTTAATGTAGATGGATTGTGATTCAAGACAGATGGTGTGTGTAATGGTCACCACCTTGTAAACATCAGTGAAACCGGTAGATGAATTTTTATTTATGAAATTATATCGTAGATACATTTTACTTAAAAAAAAATCCAGAGATTTATTTGAATATAAAAGAAGTTAACGGTAAGTACAAATATACGCAAAGTATATTGTATATCTTATACAAATAATTGTGGTGGACAACAATATGTACCGAAAAAACGTACTTGTCAAATTAATGTCCTACTAGATAAAATAGCTTGAAAAATGTGGTTTTTATCATTTTCGTTAGGAAAAATCTTGTCTGATTTTAACTTACATTCATATTAGTTAAGGAGAGGACACAAATGATGGAGAGAGAAATATAATTAATAAGAATTTAATTAAATTAATAAGAATTTAATTAAATTAAGAAAATTGCTGTAACTTTTTTTTTTCTGCAGTCTATGCGCGATTTTTGCTGCATTTTTGCTATCAATAGCTAATTAGGTAGATCGCATTCTATATCTGCCGCGTTTTTGCAGTCACGACGTGACGGCAGACTGTGCTCGATTTTTGCTGCGTTTTTGCTGTCAGTACTGGTTATGTTAGATTGTGCTGTATTTTTACCGCGTTTCGCTGTCACGATGTGTTAGCAAATAATGATTTGTTTTATTTTTATCGTTGTATTATGTTGGCAGGCTAAGCTGTTAGAAACTAAGCTTAATGAGGAAGCAGCAGCTTGATATCTGCTGTAACATCATGATCAAGTTTGCTGGCATACTGCTGGCATACTGCTAGCATTTTGCTATCTGGGTTGTTTGGCGGGTCATAACTATAAAAAGGTGCACACAATAATTTAAAATACTTAATGCCACTGAGTTCATAGTCTTCATTGAGAAAGTTATTATTTGGGACATTATAATTTCGGTACCAATAGTGACCAGATTATTTCATTAATGTACATACAAAATTTATTTTAGTACAAAAATTGATTTAAGTAAGTGATAAATAAAAGTCATAAACTTAAACATTACTAAAAACCCTATAAAATTATTTAATCAATCATTTAATGAAAAAAAAAAACATTCATTGTAAAATCAAGTCATTATTTTGATCATTCGTTGACGATGAGGAATCGATCATTAATTGGTCAAACATATAATCATTAATTAGGACAAAGCAAAATCGAGCGGACGCTAATAAGTATATTTACATGTAGCAATATATCTGTTATTTTATGAACATGTATAGAGTATTACATGATTATAGCGATGATTTTTAATTGATAAATGATCTAGCTTTCCTATAATCATGAGTTTCTACTTGAAAGCCAAGTTTTCCTTACTTAAATCTCATTCATTACTTTCACTAACCTTACTTGGTCGTTAATTGGTACATTCACCTTATTTATTATCTATATATACGTGAAAGATTGAAATCCGCATATAATTTGCTACATACATAATAAATGATAAAATGATCCATTTATGCAGATCGTAAATGTAACGATTTGCTACAGAGTGAATATATTAATTTGTTGTGGCATAAGTAAGCAGTATGATATACTCACCTTGTACTTTTCCGAAAACCTCGAACTCGACGGACACTAAGGGTTCCTGGCAGAGCAGAAGATCATCCGCCGCCATCCCGTTCAAGGTTGAATGAAATGGCAAAATTTACGTTAATATTTATTATTTTGTAAGTAGTGTTTGTGAAAGAGAAGATAAAATGCGCACAAAGAGGTACAGCTGCAAATTGCTGCAAGGATGAGCAATCTGAACGGTCACACGTACGTCAATGTACGTTGAGCGGATTCAGATACACTAGTTCTCGTTCTAGAGACGCTTCACCAGTTTCACCGCCTTTTTATAACAGCTTCACGATTCACCTTGCTAACTGTTACTGATTCTTATTACGCGCCGCGTCTCCAAATAGATTTCTCTCTTCACCCCACTATTGACATTGATCCAAACGCGATCGATCGACAATCGATCTTTTTGCAGAGACTGATCTACCTATTCTTATCCGACTGTCGCACTTGAAAAAAATAATATAATTATTTCTCTACAGTTATACGGTTCGATACATGATCGACTCGCTATCGTGTATGTCACGATCACGGAAACGCAAGTACTTAATTTACAAGTATGTATTTAACAGTACATGTATATAAATTAGAAAGAAATTAAGTTGTATACTCATTGTATTTTGATATTATCGAGTAATCATTATAGAGAACGCTTTGTCTATAATATTATAGATACATCTAATAAATAGTAATGCGAATAATTGTTACAGTAAATTGAAATATAAATATAATACAAAACAGGAACAAATAATAGTATCTCTCGATTTTTCCTCCTCAAGCGAGGGAGTTGCTATTCATTGTGGAAACGTTAAATATAGGTCAGGGGAGTCAAGCATTTATCGGCGAACTAAGCACTTCCCATCGTGACTACCGCCTATTGTCCCGTCATTACATCCCACATACACGGCTAATTAGTTATTAGTACGCTATGACGTGGTAATTGACGAGCACAAGAGTAAAAAGTACGGGGTGTACAGAATACGAGGGAAGTTACATTCTACTTATAACGATCCTGTTCAATCTATAATCGCCGTTGTTATTCAAGGTCTCACTTGATGCAAAATTCAGTGATACGATATATGCCTTGATAAAATTATTACCAATAAGAGAAATCTAGATCATCTTTCTCGATAAATTATATAGTTTATTACTAGTACAGCGGCGAAGCAAATAGTGAATTTTAAACACAATCACCTTTTAACTTGCAATTACTCGTATTTATTACATGCCGTAATATAACAAAGATCTGATCTCATGAAAAAAATCACTATTGGCAAATTATGATTAACATGAAATTTTGATTAATATTTCAGCTTGTAATAAAGCGTGTATATTTTCGTGTTTATTTCAATCTTTTTATATTTATTCTCCTGCCAAGAACTAAATACATTATATTTCTTATGTGCAGAAAATGTAACTATATATATACATATATATATATTATATACAGGATGTAACTAAAAAACGTATATGGAGCATACCATGAGATATAGGACAAGAATCCAAGTAGAAAAGTTCGGAGTCATTTTTTTATCTGAGCTTTCAATTCGTTGTTATGCGATGTTAAAGTTAGCGAATTAAAAGTCAGCTCCACTCTGCCTTGCTACGTCCCTGTTTTCCTTCTATACCCGGACACTATTCGCTAACTTTAACATCGTATAACAACCAAAACTGAAAGCTCAGATCAAAAAATGACTCAGAACTTTTCTACTTGGATTCTTGTCCTGTATCTCAGGGTATGCTCCACGTTTTTTTAGTTACACCCTGTATGTATATATATATATATATATAAAATTGTAAATTAAACAGACTTTGTAATGCTAAATGGTTATTATACAGTTACATTCGAAAAAAATGAATAAATGCCATGAGTAGTGAATGCATATAGATATTTATTATCAATATTATTTATTCGATAAGTTCCTCTTTTTTCCCCATTCTTCTCCGCCTTGTTTCTTTTTATTTCTATATAGTATATATGATTCACGTACGTGTGTGTGTGTGTGTGTGTGTGTGTGTGCGCGCGTGCGCACGCACGCGCATGTATATGTTGCATTACACACACGCGCGTATGAATATTCAAGATTCAACTTCACATAAATATTCATACGTATTTTTAAATAAATATACAAACTTTCTTGATATGCGTGCGCGTGTGCATGCGTGCGTATGTGCGTGTAAATATGTACGTATATATGATATGTATTAGATTAAATATAATCAATTATACACAAATTTCGTAGATAAAACACTCAACGGCAGCATTAATTCATGTACTTATAAGCTCTTACTTTCTTTGCTTCAATATGGCACACATAAATTACTTATGTATCATGTCACACCATGTCACACGTCTTTTTTTCACAACCGTATTTTCTCCTCGCTCTGTGTATTATCAAAAATATGTTTTATAATAATTCATGAATTAATCGCATTAATCATACTGAGGTACGAGTATACGAGGATAACGTAATTGATTCTGTGTACATATATATATATATATATTAAGTATATACTATTCAACTCCCCCTTTTCCCTAATACAAGAATGGTGTGACCGATTGCAATTCGAGTTTTCAATTCTTCATTGTCACTACAATTATATGTCACTGAGTTACATGAACCTTGATACACATGCGACTTTCTAGTGCGTGAAAAAAATCTATAGAAATTTAACGGTATTTGTTTAAAATGTGTTATCGTAAATAAAACGTGGCGATTTTTTTACTGAACGTTTAATAAAGAAATTTCAGTACGATATAAGATTTGCCTCTGCAAGTCATACAGTAGGATTATATTAGGAATAAATCTGTAGTACAACCGAATTGCATGAGTGTATCATGGTTTTGTAAACCTTAATAGAGATTTTAGTTTTGATTAAACACTATTACTACCTTAATACCTGACAGACCATGCCAGTGGATTGATGGCATAGTATGTCTAATAGGCTTTATCATATTTCTGATAGCAATTTGCTCACAATGTCAGATAATACAAACTTTGTATACAACTTATTGTCCTTTTGCAATCAAAAATTGATAGTAAGCTTTGCTATCAGGATATAATTATCGCACCTTTTTAAAAGACCGAAACTGAAGAATCGATCAAAAATTGATAGAATTATCTGATAAAAAAAATTTCTATAAAATATGCGTTATTTCTTCGTATACAGCATATTGGGTTACAAGATTTCTCTCTCTCGCGCGCGCGCGCACGCACAAAGTACCTAGGCTGTTTGTTTTTACTGCCAATAGCAACAAATGTATAGTTTACGTTACGTTTTCACTATAGAAGTATATATTTTCAATACTGACAGTCAATTTTGGAACACAACCCCAAATACTAGTAACGAAAATCGACTTTTTGTATATCACTTTTATGAGGGAGAATCTGCATTCACAGGTATAATCGACACTGTGTTCGATAGGAGAGTTCCATTTTCACTGTCCTTTTCATTTACATCGGTATGATCTATCAAGTGCTTCTGCTGTCGCGCTTGCTTCTTCTCGCGTTCGATCTAGAAACGATAAAATAAGCGATAACATTAGACAAAACACTAATAATAAATACTTATGTAAAATCATTTAACTTTGTTCGCGCATTTTATTTCATTAATTATATAAGTATAATACTTATATAGTTTGAAATTTCGAGTCTTATGTGTGACAATTAGTGTAATCAGCAAACCTTAAAGAATAGACGAAGATAATGGCATGGAAACACAACGCATTGTCCTTTCTCTTCCTCGGCATCTATATAAACGCCACGAACTAGGATAGAATTGCTACAATTGAGAAGGACGAGAAAAACGAAGCAGCCAACGTGAGTAATCCAACAGGACAATTCCAAATTGTCCGGTAGCAGCCAGAGATCTAACGCGTTCCATATGCCGCGCCAGACGTTGACAGTCCCCAGAAAGCTCAGAAAAAGAAATACGTCCGCGACCATCAAGCGTACTAGACCCTGGAGACGCGCGCAGATATACCGCATCAATGGTTGTAGACAAAACGTCAGGGCGACTATAAAATACCCGATAGCCTGAAATTCGGTAACAGTATTACAATAATGTTATTTTTTATTATGGGAAATCGTATACTCGATCGCTACGAATTGATGATGATATTTCTATATTAAATAAGGGAGACCACTAAATTATCTACACGTACTATACTTCTTTAGTGTTCTATTTTTTTAAACACACTAAAGGCGTCAAGATGGTGTACCGAAAAATGAAAAAGAAAAGAAATCCTAATTTTTATACTTTTAACGTGTAACATCTTAAACTTGGCTCTCATCGCATTGTTCTAACAACAAACAATTTTATAATTCGTACATTGATACACTTTATAAGAAACAATTGTTACACGCTTTCGCAAACCACATTTAAAACTAGACGAATTACATTGTTTTTGGATTCTTACTGGTTTGCCGAATTGTATACGACTTCAAACTATGCAAGTGAGATTACATACACATTGTTATATGTATTTTTTATATTTTTTTCATATTTTTTTATGTAATTTTACAATTCTATAATTTTTGAATTGCGATCTTTGTAACATTGAAAATGACCTAATAGAGCTCGAAATGTCTATTATCTGTTTTTCCAATTAAACTACGTAATTTTGACCAAATGATGATTTTTATACTTCATTAAGATTACATCGATATGATAATGCTCTGTTAAAAACTGATATTCAACAAATCTCTTTCTCAAATCATTAGATATATGTAATTTAAGCGCGATCGTATCGATGCGATGGCGCGGATGTGGCAAATATATAACAAATCCTAGATAACGTAAAACATTTCATATGCGTACACCGACAATTGTGCCATGTGCCGCGGCAATCATGCAATTGGCGAATTCAATTATATAATTGAATACTGAGTGTGTAGCGCTATAGCATAGCGCATGTATGTCGTATGTCTGCAATATATATAAAAATAACAAATTATAAGGCTCTATAAAATAAAGTATAATAGAATGAGAGGGTAAAGAGCTAGTAATAACAATCAATTCAAATTTAAAAAAAAAATAATAATCATATGTAAATAAAATAACGAAGAAATTTAATATAATAAATAAATAAATAAATAATATAAAATAAATAATATATACGTTTTGACTCCAATCGGGTCATTCTCAATGTCACATTTAAAAAATCTTTAAACGGTGATTAAGTTGCAAAAATAGCTTTTACAAAAATTAATTAAATTAATCAAATAATAATAAAATTAAATCGTTATAATTCTGATTCCGCATTTCTCACTCTGTTAAATGTTGTAAGTCAAACGTTAATAAAATAAAAAGACCATCTAAGTAATGGTAATAAAATAAGAAATTAATATTAAGTCGCATAAATTTCTAATTATAAATGTATACATATAAATGTACCTTAGTTAAATAACAAAAAAAAGATAAGAGAAGTGTGACTACACTGAGAAAAAAATGCTGTTGATTCAATTAAAATCTATATCACGGGCTGTCACTAACATAGTAATTAATTCATGTATATTTTTATTGATACAAAAACTTTGATTATTAAAACAATAATCAAAACCTTTGTATCAATAAAAATATACATGAATTAATTATTTATGTTAGTGACAGCCCGCGATATAGATTTTAATTGAATCAACAGCATTTTTTTCTTAGTGTATTGTTATCCATTTTTTGATGGCACAATTTACTTTTTTTTAAACAATTTTGCAAATAACTTGATATCGTTAAAGGGACACATCTGAACTTGATGGCTTTATATGATGTAATGTTAAACAGGAAGATATTAGGAAGGGGAAAGAGAATGTATGATGTTAGAATACAAATCTGGTAATGACTCCGTTATCATTTTGTCTATTTATACCATGTATTTGTTTTTTAATATGCACCATCTCAGATATCAATCTTTTATTGTATGAAGGTTCTATATCTAATATCTCTATATTATCCCATTTAAAATCGTGATTTTTCTCAATGCGATGATTAGAAATCACCGATGGAGATTCTGAACCTTTATTAATATCTGAAATATGCTCATGCAATCTTGTCTCTAACTGTCTTTTTGTTTGTCCTACGTAACTAACATTACAATTGTCACAAGAGATCTTGTAAACCACATTTTGATTTTTTGTGTGTTCAAGTTTATCTTTCCCCTTTTTTAATGAAATTTTTCAGTGTGTTCGGAATGGTGAATGGCAATTTACATTTGCACATATTCGCAATAGGTGTAAATTTTTCAGATACCGAACCGACATATGGAATCGCGAAAAATTTCTTTAAATTACCAATACTATTAATATTCTTACTATTACTAATGTGAAATTTAATTCTATTATGAATAGTCGAGAAAATAAAAGATAATGGATATCCATTATTTAAAAAATATTGGTAGCATCTTTCATATTACTTTGCTGAAATGTCGGATAGCACATACGAAATATCTTATCAACCACTCCATAAATGACTCCTTTCTTGTGACAAATTGGATGACGTGAATGAAAATTCAGGAATCTTTCTTTCGGAAAAGATTTTTTTGCGATATCCGTCGAAAATAATATTCTGTTCATGTACAATCAGTAATGTGTCCAAAAAACTTATTTTACCTTCTACTCTAACATCCATGGTAAACTGTAGTCTACTATTTAATGAATTAATAATGTTGAAGATGTTCTCAATGCTATCAGATGGAGCAGCTAAGATGGATAGGATACTAATATATGATATATGTAAAATTTGCAATTTTAAATACTTAAAAATTAAGGGAGTAATAAGAACCTTTACACTTTTTTTCATGCCCATGCTCACTCGTTTATTATTCGAGACCGTTAATCTACAATGTCATCAAACCATCTTTTATTTTATGCAATTTTTAATTTTTTATCACGTAATATATATACATACGTGTGTATAGTGTTGCCAATTTAATCCACGTCTAGTGATATGATGGTATTAATTAAGTGCCTGCGGATTATTTCGTATATGCTGATAATATTAGATAGTGCGTTCAAAATTTTCCTCTTACGGAACGAAATCGAAATGCTTAAGTTGCGTATAATGGTAATCGTAATAATAAAATATATATTTTATGTGATGTGACTTGTTATCAAGTTTGTTATTATACATGTAGACATTAGATGTCGAAATATTTGTTATAAACATTATGAGAGTTAGTTACAACATTCATTATATGTATATAATATTACTGTTGTTCTTGCTATTGTAAATTACAATTAGTGACATAAATGTAAAGAAAAGAATAATAGAGAGAGAGAGAGTAATAGTATAAAATACTAAATGTGAAAATAATTAAGAAACTAAAGCAATATAAACGTGAATGATTTTTGAAACAAATGTGGATTCAGTAATTCTTCAGAAATACGCATTCACGAACGTATGTTAAAATACGTCATCCTATCCAATCTAAATGTAATTTATTTATAAAGTTACGCCCGCGCGCATGGTGAGAGGAGGGGATGCGGTGGATCGGAATTGGTGGAGGTGTGAGTGAAAGGTGAGAGGATATTAAAAAGTTATAATAACGAAAGAGTGAAATATGGTGAAAGAGAGAGATGGTTGGTGGGGGAGGGGGTGCGGTGGGTCGAAGTTGGTGAAGGTGTGAGGGGATGTTAAAAAGTTATAATTTCGGACGAACGGACAGAGAAAGAGACGTTTCTTAATTTTTCATTAAAATCATCACTTTTCGACCGCTTGTCGAAAAGTGATATCTCCAGAACGGCATGACCGATTAAAAATTTTTTTGGTTCAAATTACTAGTGGCGATGCCGCCTTTCAAGACATATAACGTTCGATTCAAAATTTTTTTATATTTTAGTAGTTATGCACCCCCGAAGAATGGTTTGGTGGCTCGAGATAAGAGATTTGTAATGTATATTATTAATCTTTTAAACTAACTTTTAAATTCACTAGTAGTTTTTTTAACATGGCCAGAGACACTACCGCGTCTCCTGATATTTTTCAATTTACAATAACGCATTTTAGAATTGCCTGATGATTATATAATTTTATTATATCTATAAGTGCATTCTATAATAAAAATGCATTCGGATTGAAAAGAATTGTAACGATCGCGAATGCGTATTTCTGCAAAGAACTGAATTCGTTTCAATCCATTCCCGTTTACTGTGAGATATAACACATTTTGCAGAATGCAAAGGAATTGCGATAGCGATAGAGTTAACACAAAAATAATCTGTCAGAAATCGTAAAATTTTAGTATGATTTTGATAGGTTAATTAAATTCAGCTATAATATTCAATGATTCGATATTAAATTTTTCTCAATTCTTTGTTGTTATATATTTGACATATATCGTAATGAACACACACACATCACAAAAAAATATATATTAAAAAAAATATATTAAACGAATGCTGAAATGGCCAAATTATTAACATTGCAGTCGTATAAAAATTTCCGAATTGCGATTGAACAGAATTAAAAATCCTTTTTCAGGCGGAACTAAAATAGACGTAAAGTTAGGAGGTACAGCGATACAGCACCTTACACTAAAATTGTTAATTTTTTTTCGATTTTAGTATAAAGTCCACTGTTTCATCTCCTAATTTTGCGCCTACTTTAATCCTGTAAAAGGACTTTTGATTCTGTTCAGTCAATTCGGAGATTTGATTATCATATCATGCGCAATATCCATAATTACCATATCATGTTATCCTTATCTAATTAATCTTATCTAATTCTATCACAATATAGTGACTCGATATGAGATGTGCGATGTACTAGGACTCTGAAATAAAGATAAAAGCAATTGAAATATGAAATTTTAATTGCGATATCCAATTAATAAAATCCTTTTTATTTGAAGAAACGAGCACACACGCGCAAATTGGCGTGAGCGCGCGTGTTCATGATGTGTGCTAAGTAATATAATATAATATAATAATAATATATATAATACAATAGTTACATGTATAGCATGCAATTGCAAAACGATATAGGATCAGGGATAATCTTATATTAGGAAGAAGTTAAAGGATTTTGATAGTCGATGTAAAAGGCTTATATTTACCAATGAGCCAAGGGCAGAATACTCGGGGCTTTCTGGAAATAGATAAATGTCGATCAAGATCCAAACTCCTCTCCAAACGAAGACAACCAACGTACCCACGACACCGACACTGAAGGCGCAATCCAATAAGTACAACGACCAGTCCCTCGTATTCTACAACCGTATACAATAGATTACAATATTAACATTATAAATTGTAAAATAATATTAAAAATAATAATAGTAAAAGAGAATCATTAAATGTGTATAAAATTAAATTAAAATTTAATTAAATTAAAATATATAAGATTAAATTAAATGTATAAAATAGAAATTATACGCGCGCGCACAGCAATTCAACCGTGATATCCATCATCATAACGTATTAACAGTATATATATGGTAGATAAAACACTAATATAAAATTTATCTTTACCTTATCTCAAGTTATTTTCTTCCTTCGTTAATATATACGACACACAATATTATGATATTTACACATTTGTAAAAAAGGAAGGATGCAAAAAATACATACAATTACTAAAGTATATAAGTTTCCAAACGATTTTCATCGAGAGATGTTATCATCCTACTTCAAAAATGGTAATATCATGTTATTACGTATTATATTAACGTATCGTGAGAGAGAAAGAGATGAAGACATAGAGAGATCGACCTTATAGAAGGAAAGAGAGATAGAGCAACCTTAAACATGTCATTTCATAAAGTCATTTCCTATTATAGACGATAATACACGAAATAAATATTATAGTATAGTAAGTAGAAAGAAAAAAAAAACCATCGAATTGTACAACTATACGATTTTTAAATGTACGTAATGACAATGTCAATTGTATTAAATTAATGTTTTTCGAAGGTACATACTTGTAATCGTGTCGCGTAACATTCTTTTTTCAATTATAATTACAATTGACAATTATTTTGAAGTAGTAATAAATAAATAGAAAAGATGACCATAATCTGCACATTTTCAATGCAATTACAAACGACAAATAAATTAGCGCACTTGCACACATTGCGCTAATGCGTACACGTAGATTATACAGGCGCAATAGTGGTCGACAGTCGGGGGACTTGACCGGAAACTGCGCTTATATGCACATTGCACACCGATAATACGTGAGCTTGGACGACAGCGACGCGTGTAAATGAGGTAACGTGCAATTCATATAATCGTGATTTACAAGTTATCATTTACAATTTATAATTTATGATCTACGCCAGCAACACCAACAGCATAGTGAGTGCACGGTGCACAGTGAATTCAACAAACAAAAAGGTACTGCAAAGAATTGTCTTTGCGCGTGCTAATGTCCAAGTAACACTGCGTTAATTAATTTTTAACCATCTGTAAATCATACGAATGCGCTATTGGCGCTTTTTCACTTTCAGCTTCTTTCGCATTCCGTTTTCTTCATTTCTAGGACTTAAAACAGTTCTGTCTGTGAAAATTACTCGAGAACAAAGTTGTATATATACATATAAGTACATTGTGTGTGCTACTTTGACCTTAAGAAAATTAGCAAGCACTTTTTACATCATTTTTCCCAAGTTCATTATCTGTCTTGTTTTCTACTTATCGCACAAAACGCACGAATAACTCTTGTAATTAGTGATTATATTGTGAAAATGAATATAATTAATTACAAAAAAAAAAACCAAACAATTCTTGAAACGTGATTTAATCGTTATTATATTGAAATAACTGTAAATTTATTTGTTTTTATCAATCTTAGTTTCACATATTTCAACTAATGCTACTGATAAGTATCATTCGTGTAACATACTCACATGGTATAAATTATAAAATACTATATTAATACTATATTTGCTGAGAAAAGAAGAAGCAAGAAAATAAAAAGTTTCGTTAGCATATATATGTCTTTCTCCGATATATTTATCTTCGATCAAAAACTCGTCGAAATATATTATACTATACATATATACATATATGAAAGAGGTAGATAGCATATAGACAAAATTCTGTCATTAATATGTATTATTAGTATCCAATATTTTATCTTAAATTCTCTTACATATGTTACTACTATTATACTGCACAAATTTTCGATAAGTCAACCCCTGATTTATCGAGATTAATCGATTGCATATAAGTTTTCCATCGCAAACTACTCAACTAACTTTCGTTTAATGTATAAGATGCAATTTCTGTAACTTGTACTCTATTTACGATTAAATAAGTGACTCAATCGTTTAAACAATCGCGATCTATACTGCAATTTGTGTTTTTTTTTTACAAATTAGACACTCTCTCTCTCTCTCTCTCTCTCTCTCGACGTAATATTTATTCATGACTAGATTACACAATTGCGAGTGTAATCTTACGCAGATGCGGGTGCATAAAACAGTATCTCGAAATTGAAATTTTAAAAGGAGAAAGATTGGAGCAAAATCATGATTCAATCATAACGAGAATAAGATCTGCAGCCTCGTACGACGCGATTCAAATCCCGGCAAGTACCCTCGGAGAAAGAGATCGTTGACAAGTACTTACGTTGACGCGAAACATAGTCGGCACTTCAAAGTAACCCGGACACGAGTCAAGAATGAGCGAGAACGGGGGCGCGGATACATTACGAACTGCTCGCATAATGCCGAGCGCAAGGAGACTAACGATAGTTGTAGCGAAGACTGTGCCGGGTATTAGCTCCGTATAAATGTCCAGAGCCATCCAGGCACCGCGCCAAGCGTTCACGCAGCAAAAACCGAATACGCCGGTGTAGACTCGTGAGCCGAGATAATAGGATAGCCGATGTTTGTCTGGATGCAGAACATCATCCAAGCCATGTTGCAACACGTTGAAAGCAAAGTGGCCGGTGAAACCGATCGTGATCGACGCGAAGCTACTGAACACTGGTTCGTCCGGGTAGACATAGAAATCGCTGAGTTCCCAAGTGCCACGCCAATAACCAACCACCGCCGGCGCAACTACGAACGCGGAGAATATCGTATCCAAAATTGTCAAGATGGCATAGTGCAGACGATTTGACGATCTGGTGTCTAGACTTCCAGTCATCCTGGCACCAGCCGCACGCAACTCAACCATCCTTACCCAGTCCGGATCGAGCTTAGTAGTCACGCCGCTCGTCATTACGCATCGTTTGCACCCTCGAAATTATACTATTGTGTCGTTTATAGATGACAGAAAAAGATGACAGAAAGAAGATAACTTTGAAAAACGAGCACCAGCTCATCTTGATGCAATCGCGTGTTTAACATTTCGTTTCTGGTATTCTCTCGTGCTATATAACATTCGATTCAGTTTTCGCTTGATGCGCTTCTTATTCATTAAGACTAGCTTTCGTCATCATCGTTGTCTTCGTTGTCATCATCATCGTCGTTGTCGGCGTCGTCGTCGTCGTCGTCGTCGTTGTCGTGACATTGCAAACGAGGCTTTTATCTAGAAAGGACGGTGGCATGCCTTTTTTTGCCGTATTCCTTCATCAGAGTTAAATCAGCTTTTTTAACGCTCTGAAAAAACGTAGATTCGCTCAACGAATCTCATTGAAATTTCTTCCAGTAATGAAGCCATGAAATATATTTTTCCTCGAATATAAATCCGATATCACACAATTTGATTCTTGGCTGCACTCATCAGCGAAAACAATCGCTAGGATTGAAGAGAGAAAATAAAAATTATTCGCGCAACCACTTAGAGGATTTTTTCATCCGCAAGTGCTTATAAGGCCGACGAACAGCCAGTCAGGCAACTTGATCGAGGAATCGGCGACCGATCGAACAACCAGTCAGGCAACAGTCAGGATGACTACTGACTTATCTTCAGTACAATCGCTATCTTTTATCAAGATCGCTAAACGCGCGGGCCAACACTATCGCATTACCGCGAACAACGTCGTCGCTCATACGCGACGGACCACCGGCACGGAGGATAGTACCCGCGGTATGCTCTTCGTTCCCTCCTACGCTGACGATCCCCACCTACAATGCATATGCGTTATAATCGTCTCATTTCGTGTATTACGGTGGCTATCACCGATTAGAACGATCGGTGGCAGCCGATGACAGCCACGCGCGTTCTCCTTAATGATACTCCAAGACTATTCGATAGTATTTTGATCTTCGAACTGACCAAAAATAATCGTATCTAAATCACGACTTTTTTATCTTCCAATGCGCTTAATTTTCTCGCCATCATTTTAGATATTCTAAAAGGATTGAGAGAGTATTATCATTCCTTGAGTAAATATTTCAATGAAGAAACTTGTTATCTACACGGTATTCTATTCCTTAATTGTAGTTACAAAAGAAACGTCCATGTAAACGTATATATCCATAATAAGCTTAAAGTAACATACGCCAAATTATTTTATTGCTGTTAAAAACGGTTAGAAAAATTTGAAAAAAATAAAAATGTCTAGATATTCACTTATAACAAAGGTGAAAGAAATGTTTTTTTTTTTTTAGAAAGAGACATTTGAAATTAAATCGTTAATAGTCATAGAAGAATGACTATGCATTTCAAAAATAGTTTTATCCATTTAATTCCAATAGAGAAAAACATTTCAACTATACAAGAGCATAATTTTTAGTCATTTTGATGTTATTTTTTCTGAGCAATGTTTCCGGTCTCCATTTATCCATTGACGTATTCATTTAGCCATTGACGCTTTAGCCAAAATTATCACTAATCAACTCTTTTTTGTGTATCAATCAAGTTCTTCGGTTACATCTCACCTTCGTGAAACCCTGACTCGTTCCAATAAACCTCGTCAAGGTCATAAGATTCATTGTCATGTCGAAAATGTCATACGGAAAATATTGAAAATAAAATGAATTTCCAATATTTGCTCCATAAACATTTATTTGAAATTATTCGCATCCATATTCACGCAAATACCATTTTCTTACTTATTTTTTATAAATATTTGCGCGTGTGTGCGCAAATATATCGATTATAACCAAAAACTGAGGGGGGGCGGAACCTACTGTATTCACGCGTACACTTTACAACATAAAGCGACATGGAAGTTGCGAACTCATTCGCAAAACAAGAGGTGGAATAAAAGTTGCTTCGCATGAATACAGTAGGTTTCACTACTGTTAAAAATAACTTCAACGCTTAATATCTGAAAAACTATAACAGACCGCCCACCTAGTTGTTAAGGCAAAGTTGCTCAGAATCATGACCTTGACAACATATATCAAGGTCAAGGTCATCGGAGCTGGGTCCCCTAAAGTAAATAATTACTTAAATTCTAGCAAATATTCGACTATCTATCGTGAAAGCTTGATGCTTTCCCTACAAAATTGTTTTTTTTTTTTTAAATCTTATAATTTTTCACTACTGAATTATCGTGAATTAAATAAAAAAGGATCATTTAGACTTTAATTGCTCATAAACTCCGCAAAAAATTGTCGTATCGCAATTTATAAAACAGATTATTAATGTTGAAACTTTAATCTATCAAGATTTCTAGCTTTAATAAAACCCTTTTCTTAAATTTAAATTTCATTCATTATTGACGAAGATATTGTATATACAACTTTGAACAAAAAAAAAACGCCACTTTTTCTCACACCCAATATTTAAAAACAGATTAAATTTTTCTATCATTGCTATATTTGACAATAATATTGTACGTATTTCATTATTGAGAACTTTTAATTTGAGAAGAAACAATTACGTCTAAATTTCACAGATAAAATTACTCATGTTAAACGTAATACAATCGTTATAAATAATCGATAAATTGGGTCAAACATAATCGAAAAATCTGATAACATTTCTTTTACAGATAAGTAATGTTAGTTTATGTCCGTATACAATCGCAGCGTCTGCGTATTATCAATGATGATACTCAGTGAGAACGTTTCGTAAACTTCCAAGGAAAACCGATACATTGAAGACATCGTCGTACGACTTTTCTGTTTACAAAATTGCCAGAGCAGTGTGCTCGTTTGTTTGCTTTCGTCCTATCATATCCACATTTTCAATCGACAAATTTTACGCACGTAATATTGAAGAAACGAATTAGTTCAGTAGAATTAAACTCTAAGAGAGTTTCGCGCAAAAAGTGTAAGTTGACATTTCTCTTCACGAAAATCTTCGGAAGACCATCAGAAAAGAAAAATGTATGCTTGAAACTCGGAACTCGTGTAGGAAGTATAAAAGAAAATTCGAATAATTGCAAAAAGCAGGTCTTTCGCTTATAAAATGGAAACTGTCAATTGTATGGAAAACAGTTTAATATAAAAAATGTAGGTATTCATCAACATACTAAATGAGACGTAAAAAATATTAAGCTCGATTCATTAGTTAAGTAGAAAAAAAATAAAAACCGAACCGATAAAGACCTTTTTTCACTCGCTCTCTATTCACTGAGATTGAAACTTTGAAATTCTCGTAAAGCGTAGCTCTCGTGATGACGAAAAAATCTAGCCCAGAACGAGTCTAAAATGTTTATCATAATACTAAATTTAAAAGTTAGTTTAAAAGATTATAATAGACACTACAAGTCTCTTCTTCCGAGCCACCATTTTGGAAGAATACATAACTACTAAAATATAAAAAATTTTGAATCGAACGTTATATGTCCTGAAAGGCGGCACCGCCACGAGTAATTTGAACTAAAAAAATTTAAAATCAGTCAAGTCATTCTGGACATACAAGCGGTAAAAAAATGATTTTCATAAAAAATGAAGTAACGTCTCCTTCTCTGTCTGTCCGTCCGTATTATAATTTTGTAACGTCCTCTCTCACCTTTCACTCACACCTCCACGAACTTCGACCAACAGCACCCCCTGCCCCCTCCACCCACCACCCCTCTCTTTCGCCGTATTTCACTCTCGTTATATAATATTTTTAAATCATTTTTTTGTATATATTTGTGATATATTTGTACTTTAAAAAGTAAGTGATATCCGAAAAAAATCATATCATACAGTCTGTCTAGTAAGAGCGTAGCAAAGGCTTACCCACAGTCGAGTAAAGATATACTCTGAATTTTTGTTTTCGCCGATAGGTGTCACCTTTGTGCTGTCACCAAAGTACCCGTTGTTGCTTGAATTGTGTTAGAATAAACGATTTTCAAAATAAGTGCTGTCTACGCGTCTCGTTTCGAAACAGTGTTCTTGTGTTCTCATTCAAAAGGACTAAAAATATCCCAATCCGCTGCGGCCAAATATATAGGAAAATCAAGGTTGTTCGTCCATAAATGGGTGCAACGTTATTTAGAGACAAAAACCATGGATGATTTATCAAAACGTGGCACGACATGGACTTATACTGACAAAGATGAAAAAACAGTCGTGCGCCTGTTTCAAAGCAATAGCACGTTGTCTCTGCGTCAAGGACAGGCAAAATTACAACGAAAAGGTTTAAGAATGTCATGTGAAACGATACGACGTTATCTCTATGCTTATGATATAAGTCATAAGATATCGTAGTACAATCCAAAAACCATTATTATCGGAAAAACACATCAGCGCGCGATTAGCTTTGGCTCACGAAAATAAAGACCGCAACTGGAGTAATGTGATTTTTACAGATAAATCTTTTTTGGCACATTGTGCAGTGGAACGATCCTGATTTACTGCCACCAATAGTCCAACAAACTGTTAAACACGCAGTGAAGGTGCATGTTCACAGAGCAAGGATTTGGTCGACTTTATCTCTTTACTGACAACCTGAATACCGAGAAAATGTTAAAAATATACCAAAAAGCTTTGATTCCGATCAACATCTAATAATTGAAAAGTTAAGCAATCGTTTTATTTTTAAGTACGAAGGAATCTGGATTATTGTTATTTTACTATATGTAAGGAAGTGTCAAAGTTTAAATATTTTTGTAACCATACTCATTAATTTTAAGTATTATTTACACTAATGATGATCCGATAAGGGTTATAATGTACATAATTGCTTATATTAAATAGCAACTTAAAATTTAGCTTAGACTTGTAGCCTTTTTGGTAAGTATGGAGTTTAGAGGAGCCCACCCCCAATGACTTTGACCTTAACATAAGTTGTCAAAATCATAATCTTGAGTGAAGAAATTTTAACCGTCGGACCTTACTCATTAAAAAATTATGAACAAAAAGGTTTAAATAAATAATATCTCATTTTTGCTATATAAGTCTATGATTATACTGTTGCACATGAGTTCCGACTTTCCATGTCAAATGAGAGCTACCTCACACCAAAAAATGGGTTGGGTTCACAGACTTCTATGCACTACTAGACTGATAACTTTTTATGTATAAGGTGGCGGAATTTCTATGTACAAACCGAATATATATGTATATATAGATATGTAACTCGATTATATGTTTTAAAAAAATTAAAGAAATAATTTTATGATTAGTGTATATCTTAAAATAAATAATTAAGTAACTAAAATAAGTAACTAAAAGCGACATATAAAGATACGAGCACAATCATTTTGCTTATATATATTATATTTGATAATTGTAAAATATATAATAAAAGCTATGCTTATCAACAAGAGATTTTATTGTTCGCTCGCCTTATGTGTGAAATATTTCATTTTCTTAAAAATAATATCTGTTTTGTTAGTTTATATGACGTTTTCGAATTGGTTTTATTATTTCGTTGTAATAAAATTTTGAAAAGGAGTATATTGGCATTTTTATATATTTATTACATATATTGTTAATATCAATTGAATTTTGTGAGGCATTTCCAGTAAACCTATATTTTCACATTCTAAATTGGGAAATATTTTTTAGTATCAAAAGTAAGAATACTTTTAACTCGGTGTAAAACTTTCTTATCTATATTATTAATATGTAAAGAAGAAAAAGAATCTATTACGACTTGTAGTTTTCTTGCTAATTTAACCATGTGGCATGGATCTAATATGACTTTAATGTTCTTATTAGTTTCATCGTTAGGATATGGAAAGAAATTTTTTATTTGCGTATAATCTTCTGCAAAAATTTCTGCACCAAGCATATTTATAGCACTGCAATTAGATGCATCACCATCAAATGTTATGCTATGTACACGTAAATTATGTTCAGAACATATTACTAGAGTACTTGTAATTAATTTTGAAAGTATTGTCGATGAAGGTTTTTTTTTTTATCAAAAAGTACGCAATTGGCTATTTCCATGATCCTTTCAAAGATACTAATGAAAACACAAGGTCTCCTGTGCTTCTACATCTTTATTTTCAATAGCTACTTGATTACCGTAATCGCAAAATCCGATAAATCTATGTTCTTCTTCATTCCATGTGATTTGCAGTCTGATCGCCATGCTATCGAACATCAAACAGCAGTCCTGTTCTGTTGCTTCTAATTTACTAAGAGCTTGCAGTACTTTTAATTGGAAACCTGGCTGAACATTCATGTTGGACATCCAATTACGCATAGATGATGGATGTGGTAATTTAAAGATAGTCCTAAAAGAAAATATATCTTTTAAAAGATATTGTATTTAAAAATTTATTAAAAAATATGAAATGTATAAATGTGTAACTTGGATTACATATATATTAATTGAAGGCTGCAGTGGGAAATTGATGCACGAGTAATTTATACTTATTCATAGCAAATGTCATTATGGCATTCAATGAGATTTAAAACTTTAAATTTGCTGTATCTTGTTGTATCATAGCACAAACAATACTTATAATACTTTAATTTGAGTTCGTTTTATGGTAAGTGTAAATTAAAGCGCTTTAAAGTTTTTCTTTTATACGACAAATTTGACGTTTTAAATTCGAACGACGCCAAGATAATACGTTGATATAAACGGGCCTTTTAAATTTTTCAAGCAAATGCACACTCGTGTATCTATTATTTTATCGAATAAAGTAGTAAATAGTATGTAATACTTATTTATTTTTTTTAGTGTCGGTGGATATATTTTAGCTATAATTAAAAAAAAAGGGGGGGGCAATGTCGATACAGCCGAGAAATGAATATTTACGTTTAAATGAAAATTCGGCGAAATAACTGAGATAGTGATATTTCCGTTGACCATATCGTGGAATATTATCACGTACTTCACGCCAAATACGTTCTATATTTTGTGTGTGAGTTACTTGTGTCGGGATTTACAAAATTATATTTATGATTGACTGTAGCATGTTTATAGCTTTCATTGTAAATTAGCTAAATCTCGCGTGAGTTTTATTTTTGATTTGCATATTGAGCAATCTATTTCATCTTTAAAAATATTTTTTGCAATTAAATACTCGATAAGAGCAGTATTATTGTTGCAAATAGCCAAAAACTCGTATAGACGCATGATATATTATTATCGATGATGATCATAACACTACTGAATGTCGGCGGAAACTGAAGTGTTGATAGAAGTAAACAAAAATATATATTTACGCAAACACTTTATAACATTCAGTTCTTTACAAACAAATTCACTGCTTTACAAACAATAAATTATTTTATTATTTTTTTTGTTTTTAAAATAGTGAATTTGTTTGTAAAGCAGTGAATTTGTCCGTAAGGCAGTGAATTTGTTTGTAAAGCACTGAGTGTTGTAAAGTGTAGTATGCATGAATACAGTAGGTTCCGCCTCACCTGCGGGGAGGCTCCACTACTGAAAAAAAATAACCAACCCGTTTTTTGGTGTGAGGTAGCTCTCGTTTCGTATGGAAAGTTGGAACTCGTGTGCGAGCGTGCGACTCTTGGCTTATATAGCAATAATGGGACATTATTTCTTAAACTTTTTTTGTTCATAACTTTTTAGGTTCATAATTTTTGAGATCCAACAGTTAAAATTTCCTCAAGGTCTCTCAAGATCATGATCTTGACAACATATATCAAGATCAAAGTCATTTTGGGGGTGACTTTAACTCTATATTTACCGCCTTTTTAATTGAATTTTGCTTTTTTTTGTTATCTTTTTGTTAAAACTAAAAGATATTATAGAAATATTTTCGTTATCTATTGGTATTTTGTGCTGTCTGCGGGAGTGAAGTTTCATGATTATCAACAAATGCTTCAAGATTTAAAAAAATCTCAAAAACTGGAAAAAAGCGAAGATTAAGACACGCGAATCTATGAGATCAATATTCTGTTTGCACGTTTATCGATATTATTATTCGATTATGTCGCGTTGATCATTTTATATTGTAACATTGCAGGAAATAAGTTTGAACAGCGTTTGTTCATACAATAATTTCCGATAATTTAAATTCTATGTAACCATGCACTCATTTAATCGTACATTGGCCTTTTTTAATACAGTATTTGTATAAATGCATTCATATAACTACTACTATTCTTGAAATGTCACAAACCACATGTAAATATAAGTATGTTGCAGATATGTATTGTAAATCTTATCGATCAGAGCGCAGAGAGAGAGAGAGAGGGGGAGGAGGGGGAGGAGAGAGAGAGAGAGAGAGAGAGAGAGAGTGTGTGTGTGTGTGTGTCAAGGAACTAAATTAAATTATTCCATGTTAAACTTACCACGTTGTACCTAGTGGGAAATTGAAAAATGCAACAAGGCGTATCGATGACAATTATCAATGGAGTTGCTATCAAGTTTCGAACGGAACGTAGAATCGCCAGGCACACCAACAGTGAGCATGTCAAAGACATTGTTATCCTATATACGTACATATTAGTATATAAAGGGAAATATCGTAAAAAAGAACATGACGTTAATAAACTACCTGCCACATACATATAATATTATTATGCCCGTTTTGTGCCAACGCCCGTTGGATTGTTCCCGTTTCGAATATTGAAATGAAGAATGCGTTGTCGAAACGACGCTGTCTTTTGTAAACAAACTGGTTGGAAACTGATCTACGCTTCGTTCGGACGAATTCGCGAATCGGTCGCGCGGGCGTAACAATATTATCAATTCAAATCTCCGTTTTCTTTATTTCGATATTAGAGTATCCATCATGTAATTTTTCCCTTCAAATGAACCACCCTGTATACTTTCCACTTTCCATTCACAAATTTCACGTTTCTAAAAAGTTCACGCGAAAAATTTCACGTTTCCGCAGTTTGAAAGTTACATGATCGCCCAGTTCACGTGAAAGTTTTCACTTTTCAAGATTCCGCTCTAGAGGAAAATTTGATCGATACCCTGAGCTATTATGATCGCTATAATAGCGACAAATGGAAAATGTCGCTGAAACATCATCACAATGTTGACTTACTTACCACGTGTGCACAAATAGATGATTATCGATGATGATCCAACTACCACGCCAATGCGCAATGCACGCCACTCCAAATGTGTAAGTATACAGGATTCGCAAAGCTCGATAAGGCAATCGTTTTCGCCAATTTAATTTAGTCCACTTCTTCATGTAAACTTTATGAAATTGATCTTTGAAAATCGTGTACGTTGCATGCAAAGCTGTGCCAAACGTAAAACAAAACCAGCTGGGAAACCTGTTAACAAAATCCTCCTAAATGCGTAATGGACATAAATCTTTAACGCGTTTCATCATCTGCAAATGATTAAAAAAATACATAATAGGTTCTTGACACAAAACGCCTGTGCTGATTCGCTACGTTGTCTCTCTCTCTCTCTCTCTGTCTATATATTATACATAGATATAGATATCTAATATGATTTAAAGAATTCGTTGCATCTTTCAGGTGTGTATCAATAAATGCACACAAGCCAATAACAGAGCACTAGAAAAAAAAAATAAACTCTCTATGTAGAAGTCGCTGTGATAGTATCTTTCGACTCTACGTAACTTGACTGTAGTTAACTCTCGGTATTGCGTCAACGCCATCAGAACTGTTTAACACTTGGCCATATGCCACGTTATAGAGTAAAATGCATAAAACTTGTTGATTACATTGACCAACATTTAATCTGCAATGCTCGATAGAGCATCCATTATTAAAAGATCAGAGGATAAATTCAAACCAACAAAGCGGCTAGATATATATAAGGCATTCCAAGTCAAACCAGGCACTTTTTGATAAAAAAAAAGACTCCAATTCTTTTAAAATTTTACAGACGTATTCTAGACATAAAAAAATGAGACACTTGTTTAGGGAAAAAAATTAAAAAAATGTTTTCATAAAGTTATGCTTACATTTAAGTTTCAAGAATTGACGAAAAACGTGTGTATGTTCAAATGACTGTACCGCCGAAGTGGTAAGTCGTACGAAAAAAAATGCAAGAAATCAGTTTTAAAAATTATAAGTTGTTCTATTCTTTGGTTATTTTTAAATATACATTTGTTTAAAAAAAATATTTTTGTTTACTGTTTATAATTTTCAAGTGCATTCTGTCATCAACTCATCAACTTACAGTTCCTGATACAAATTCATCATATTTGCTCTTCAATTATAATATGAAATAATCCTGAAAATTTCAAAATGGAACTCGAATAAATTGTATAAAATAATAAATTCTTTAAAGATGTATGTCAGAACCTCGAAGTTAATGTCATTGTCGTAATATTTTGCTAAGATGTTCATTAATGTATTTTGTATCTATTTGTGACGTTGCAGTTTCGCTGCAGCGTCGCAGCGACCCTTCGCCGTCACAAAGCGCGAATAGGCGCCTGACCCGGTCCGGGAATTGCGAGCGAGCGAAATCTCCAAGGGCCGCGAATTATAATTTTAGTATTGTTTGCTAATTCTCGGTTAATTTTTTCTTATATAAAATTAATGGAGCCTCGTCGAGCAAAGAATCAGCAGGGCATCACCCGAGGAAGATTGCCGTCGGAGGAAAAGCAGAGGGAAGCGAGCATTCGCGGAGCCGTGATGGATCGAGACGCGATAAGAGCGGGCCGCTTCCGAATTCTGAGGGAAGCGGTAGCCAGGAGGGCGTCCTGCAAGCCGTACTTGGGCCCGAGGTAAGCCATGCAGGAATAAGAGAAAGTGGTCTAGCGGAACGAGAAGAGAGTTTCTGGAGGAACATGATAGCGGGAACCGCCGCGTGCTTTAGAGCGAGAAGGCGAGCAGTCGGAGGTATTCTTGCATATCATTCCGCACCGCGCGCAGATCAAATGTCGTTTCAGCGGCATTTGTCCGCGCACGGTGAGATGAGGTGAGGGGAACAGCAGAAGGCGGAGACGATTCGAAAATTAGCTGAAAGTTACATACACTTTATATATGTTCACTTTGAACTGGCACCTTTAATTAATAATATATCAGTTACTTTTCGTGGTAATATATTATTATTTGATAAAAAGGTTTAAATTTTTGAGTATCTTTCTTTGAACATGCCTTGAACTTTTCATTTTTATTATATGATATGATTTTTTTCAGTACAAATATTCCTACATTTAGTACATTTTATAAAAACTATCAATTAAGACCTCGTTTCCTCTGAGAAAGTCACGCGTCGTCACGAGTTAATCAAAACATCCTATCTGTATATGTAAGTATAACTTCTGTCTGCCTCTCTCTCTCTCTCTCTCTCAAATAATTTTACAATAGGCTTATATTGTATGTTATCTTCATTACAGTATATACAGTAACGCAACTCTCCTGGTTTTATCCAAAACAAAGTGCGCATGCGCGAAATAAGTTGCCCAGTAACGCCATTTAAACTTCTATCTCACTTCTTATCTATTCTCTCTGTCACTCTCTGTCAGGACCATTTAAATATCCTGCGATTGTTTATATACTTAAAAACTCAAATTAAAAGGAAATTAATATAATTGCCGTTTGATTGAGCTGTGTTAGTTTGAGAAATGACTCTAGTTTGTGACTGAAAAGTCTGTAGAAAAATAAAAATTGTGCAAAAGTGAAAAAAGTGAAAAAGTAGAAAAATTTAAGTGAAATGAGGAACAATTTCTCCTAAGAGAATAGTTAATCTATACGGCTATTGTATAAATTATCCATTCTCTTCCATTTTTACACTTTGATCTTAACTTTATTCCAGATATCGCTATATAAAAGAGTAATCCAACAAGAAAACACACATTGTATATGTCGCAGTCTTTAATTAAAATATTTTTACGGTATAATATTTATATTACACAATATTTACATAATTATATTTTCTTATCTTTTTATTTTACAATGCATTATACAATTATGAATCTATTTCTTTTAGTTTTTATTACATTTAGATTAATTTGATGTACATACAAATGAGCTAGAGTAACTAGAGAGAAAGATGGTAAGATGGAAAGTAAAGAGCAAGTGAGAAACAGACGTTACTGGGGAACTTACCAATTTCGCGCATGCACACTCCATTTTAGGCTACATTAACATCAGTACCGACAGAGAGTTGCGCTATTGGCTATACTGTGCTTTCATCGTTGAAATTGATATTTCAACTTCATTCACGCATATATCACAGTTATTTAAATTGACTTTCCTATTATTATACTTTTGTTACTCACAATTCTGCATGACGATCCATGGTCGCCCATACACCCCTCCAAAAGCCAATCGATAAAGGTGCAACGATACTCGTAGAGATCAATGTATCGAGTAGTGAGAACGCTCGTTTTTTCCTTCTCGATCGTTTCAAATCTTCCGATGATCCTTTTATTGGTTTACATACTTTCTCGAAGAGACCAGGGTTCCAACATTTATACGATTTTTCTTCCTACAATACCATAATTGCAAAATTAACTAAAAAATTAAATTATAATATATGCAGATAAAAACGGATGTATTTGCTATAAGTCTCGTAAGTTTACAGAAATTCATCACTAACTCATTTAAAGTTTCATTGAAATAAACAGGGTTGTTACAATTAAATTCTATATCTTGAAATTTTATAATTTTTGTCTGATTTCCAAATAAAATTTCATGATTTCCCTGATTGTTATTAATATTTTGAAATCTTCCGTATTTTTATCTTGATTTGGGGGGGGGAACTATTAAATATTTTCTTAAATCTTTCTATCTTACCAATTCAACATAGCATTGTAAATTTATACATACTATTGATGTTGCTGACACTGTTTGCATTTTTAATTTTCAAGTTGGTAGTATTTCAAAATTATAAGCGCAATGACATATGTATATAATTCGTATATCACAAACATAAATTTTGATTTTCCAAAATCCCCAATCGTTTTCACAATTTCCCTGATTTTCTTAATTTTTAGTAATTTTAGTAATTTTGTGACAATTCTAATAAAATTACGGTGTAACCTTGGAAATATTCATGGACGATACTTGTAGATATTTATTATGTTAAATGTAATGTATATGTATTTAATTCAGCAGAAATAAATAACTTTTTGATCTATATAAATATTAGATTTAGCTGTTATAGAGACCTACCATACTTAATACATATAATTTTACCTTGAAATTATTTTGTATATCTTTATCGATAATTGATATTATCTTATCATTCTCATACTTGTCATCAGCTTCTTCCGTTTCCGTTTTATTTCCACTAGTCATCGTACTAAGCGCAGAAAGATGATCGTTTTCATATTTATCAATCAATGTTTGTTCAATATTGCTGTTTGAACGAAAATGTGATTTTTCTATAATAAATCCTTTGTCGGCAGGCAACGGCGGATGCGATTCCATATCATAGAACATATTTATCCTTTCTTACGGTTATACGGAAGAAAATTCCTTCTTTCACCCGCCGCGCCGACGCAGAGTATACGATGCGTGCGTTGCAACTCGTAAACTGCAAATTTCTACATAAAATCAATACGATACGAATGGAAAAACATACGTATACACTAAAAAAGATATTGTCGAATGGATGTAGAACGTACGATTGCCGCTTTACCGTGCTCAATTGCACTTTATTGCACTCGCTTGCGAAAAAGCGAGTACAAATATTAGCGTCTTCTATTGTGTTAGTCACTTATACTACAAAGTATACATAGTGCATATACGTATATCTTCTAATTTATCTTACAAATAAAATACGTATAAGATATCTGAGACTCGAACTGTCATCGTTTCGTCTATTAATGACCACGGATTCGTGTGCACCATCCTATATTCATATTTTGAATAAAAAATTTGTATACCAGTCGTGATATTGATCACTTATAGATTATAGATTCGATCCATTTCGCACTTATCGTTGTCTAGTTACCGTCAGTTACCCACACTACAGAACTATTACAAAACATTCTCGACAATGAGAGTGACCAAAAAGTGTTTTCTTTCTTCTTTTTTATTTTTTATTTCAAATACAAATTTTCCAAATCTAAGCGTAATATTCCGTTCTTTAACACGCCAAGGATACCATCATCTTCGTCTATATATTACCTATAACATAATTATATTGCTATGCACATTGTGAATGAGATACAGAAAGCAAATAGTCAATCCGTAATTACCGATTCAAGTGGATTACGGATAGAAACGAATTTAAAAAATCAAAAAACTTGATTCAACATCGCTTCAATGAATAATTTCCAATATTTTTCAATAGTTTCTCGTTTGCTGAGATAACTTAACAAAGGATGAATAGTATCCAATACGTCTGAATATACATACGTATATGTATAATGCATATCATATATATAGATATATATATATAATAATCAATACTAAAACGTATTATCAGATGATATATTGAAATGTTATACGTACGCTATGTGAGTTAATTTGATGTACAGCCTGAGATTGTACGTACTTGGTTATAAATACCGTACCATTAACATTCAGGTGTCACATAAACACTAAGTATAAACATACATTTTCGTCGTGAATTTCCGTACATCACACTGAGAAACATAATTCCATGTTCAAAGTAACATAATAAGCGATAAAAAGAAAATAAAACAAGACTCCGTAAATATGTAAAATATACATAAAATAACAGATAAAATATTTAAAAAGTATATTAATGCTTTATATTGATTCTTTGCCTGATCTTGTATTGTTTATGTCGTTTTCGGAAACATAAATAATGCAAGATTATATGGCACAATTGTGTATCTGGACTAAAAACGCTGCTGAAATTTTAATCAAATTCTATATATATTTTATTTTACTGTCATAATTTTACAAAAAAAACTGAATAATAAAATTAAATGTACCACATCATAAATTTTATTGTTGTTATTATCGTATCAGACTTATTTTGTAACAGTCAGTTTTGCGATTTTCTCATAAATTGGCATTATCGATTGTACTTAATTATAAATAAACCCTTCTCTGTAATAATTATTTCAATAAAGCCGATTTGAAAACTTTATTGTAAGCTTTACAAAGTAATTGGTTAAGTTTACGCTCTTTATAAATTTTTGTTACATCATCTTATATTTTCCGCAAACCATGTAAAGAAATGTAAAATTAAGATTCGATGTATATCAAGTTTCATTCTGACGGTATTCAAATTTCTAGGCCGCTCGCGTTATCTGTTTGTTAATGTATCAGTACATTTCTATTTATAATAATTTTATACCAATATAAAATATATATACCATACAAAATATTTCGTAAAGCTGATGATTGTCCCAAACTTCACAAGCGTATAGTATAGCGTTCACGATAATCCTCTACATTTTGAAAATCTGATTTGCCCAAATCTTTTAACTTTGCAGTATGAAAACATTAACACAAAAATTTGTTCGTTTTCCTGTTTCAATACGCTGTTGAAGTTTGATGCAAGTCTTCGTACAGAACTCTTCGTATACGCAAATTCAAGAGACCATCTGAGGAAGAAATCTACAAGTATAAGGTAATATACCATTTGTCTTTAGTATTCGTTCATATGCATCTAATGAGACACTTGCTAAAAAAAAGTGGAGAACATTGTGAACAAAATTTATTTGTTTAAATGGAACGAAAATTACCACACATGTACGTACATTAAAAATAGAAATGCTAGCTGAATTTTCTAATTTTTCCAAAACATTTAAAAAGTACTCGTTTCATTTTTTGATGCTACAAAAAGTTGTAATTACTTCGTATATAAGTATGTATTAAAATTTATGTAATATAACAATGTGCACAATATATAGAAGATATCTCAGACAGTTATTTTAATAGATACGCTTATGCATACGTACACCCTGTGATATAAATTATAAAAAAGAGTTCCACAAGTACACCTTCCATATTGTACATCTTATTATATTTGGGCGCTTTAACAATACCAACAACAAACCTGGCTAGAAATTAGTGTTTAATGTAATGCAGGTCATCGAATATTTTCTTATTGACTTTAATTAATTACATGTAATCACGTCCGCAGATAAAGCACCTGCGCGTATAATAACTGAATATATAACTTTTAATGTTATATATATACATTAAATATTGTATGTTGCGTTGTGTGTAATTAGAATTTATTATGTAAGAAATATGTAAATTGAACTTTAATAATTGTACAAATTGTCCGTTACATTTTAATTCGCTGCATTTAACATACTATAATACTGTTAAAACTCATATTATACCGTTTTTTTTTTATTATTCTAGCCACTATTATCCTACTTACCTAAAAATCTTCAAGTCTCTAGTGTATCGTTATGAATTAATCGCTATCCATTGTGGCAGATTCTTTAACCAAACTTTCCTTTAAATCAGATTCGTCTACATAATTATATTTTGAATTCTTCTCTTCTGCAGACTTTACGCACTGAAATGAATTAATAACACACAATTGTAGAAATTAATTTTGCATAAAGATCATAGAATTGACTTTTGCAACAAATTATATTTAATAACTAAATACGAAAAAACAAAATCTATTCTTCTATATATGTGTATATCTCTTTATTGCATATTACCAAGTAAAATATTGTTATAACATTAGAGATACATGTCGAATATATAATATTGAAAGAAATAAAATCAAAATTTTATTTAGAAGAATGAAAGAATGAAATCTAATAATAAGAAGGTTAATCCAAAAGTATGTTTCCCTACTTTAGAAAAAATAGAAAAATCAAGTTTAAAAATCTGAGAAAGTTTATTTTAACTTCAATTATACCAGAAAGTTTGCGAGTTATCGCCGTGTCTTTCTTCATTATTGATGTCAACGTTTCGTGAACCATGCCGTTCACTTCATCAGGGTAAGGGGTGCGCTGATACTTTATTTTAACTTATTACACTTTGGTTGTTAAAGAAAAATCGACATTTTTTCTACGTGTTGTATCGTGGAAAAGTTTTTTTAATACCTTATGTGTGTTTATTTTTTCACGAACAATCCATGATCAATTCAAAAATAAGTTTCTCTCTACTTTTTTTCACTTAAGAAACGTTAAGAAACCTGAGCAGATTACACTGAGTATCTCCATGTATCATCTTATTCTTGTTGTCCCAATGTTAAACAAGAATAAGAAGAGACACAGGGATATTTGAGTAACATTTTCGAACATTTGAAAAACCTTGAGTGGGAGTTCTCCGAGCCTTAACAACACCCTCTGGATCTTGCTCTAAGCGACTTCCATCTCTTCCACAAATTGAAGCTCTATCTGGGCGGCCAGATAAGCAATAATAACAAGGAAGTTAAGACGATAATTAATGAATAGCTTGCGAAAATGTACACGCTTTGGTACAAACAAGGCGTGGAAAAATATTTTTCGTAATATACGGCAAAATATAGAAAAAAAATGTTGATTTTTTTTTAAATAACCAATGAGTTAAAGTAAATTTTTTTCAGATTTTTAATTTTTGTATTTGTTTTTTCTAAAATAGGAAAAACCTTACTTTTGGACTAACCCTCGTATACATACAATATCAAATCTTATTGGACCGTGAGAGTTTGAACTAAATATCGATGAGAACATGCCGTAACGGTTAACTGGATGTTGGAAGCTCCTAATATAATTTCGTGTGAATTTATATACTACGTATGTAAATTCTTAAATGTGCGCCGAAATTTTTTCGAACTTACAACGCAAACTCTAATAAACTACCGCAGTACTATCACGAGTTAAATTGACTAACAATCTAACAATTTTGATGCTCATAGCATCTTAATAATGTTGAATGACATATTAAAATCTATGAATGACATATTAAAAATCTGTAAATAATTAATTTATATTGCGAAAAACATTACCTCTGGCATTCTGTGCGAGAGTCCTAAGCCTTTAGACTACCAAGACAACAAAATGCTAGAGATCCGGATTCGACTCCCAGGCGAGGTAATATTTTTCGCAATATAAATTAATTATTTACAGATTTTTAATATGTCATTCATAGATTTTAATATGTCATTCAACATTATTAAGATCCAAGATGCTATGAGCATCAAAATTGTTAGATTGTTAGTCAATTTAACTCATGATAGTACTGTAGTAGTTTATTAGAGTTTGCGTTATAAGTCTGAAAAAATTTCGGCGCGCATTTAAGAATCTACATACGTAGTATATAAATTCACCCGACACTATAAATTAGAAGCATCCAAGATCCACCTCGTATACATATAAGTAATCGTGAAAATATAGTAAGGTATGTTATATGCACAATATAAAAACTTGTACAAAAATAAGCTAGTCCTTACTTCTTCGATACGTATTCTAGGAGCCATTATTTGTTCAGGATAATGCCAAGGCTTATAATTTGGATTATTAAGTATTTTCCAGCTTGGATAGCCCACAGAGGCTTTATGCAATCTTTTTACCATCTACAAAATATATTTTTGTAAGCAAATATTACATTTATTTGTTTGATACTTGATATTTCTCTATATCTTCACAAGATATCTCACTTTAGGGGCAAATATTTGTGTAACTTTATTAACAAGCCACACAGGTAATTTGCCATGTGGATCCGTGTGCGATACATATCCCAACTCGGAACCGTCTCCATTGCGCGAAGGTCTTACAATATAGCCTTAAATATAATAATACTTTTGGATATACGAAAGAGTATATAATTTAAATTGTATATACAGAATGTTTTCAAATTTGCGCCCGCGAAGTACAAGACGTCAACTTTAAGCTAACAAAAAAAAAAAAAAAACAATTTTTTCCTTTTGCAAAATTGCATCTGACAAGTAGTTTTGCAGAAGAGCAAGTTGAAGTTAACAAATAAGCGCTCTGATCTATGTGGCGCGCAGGGCCGGCGCGCGCTCCTCGTTCACTTGTCAACTTAATCCTAATATGCTTTGTTGAACGTTCTATTCTTTTAAATATTACACAATTGCGTATGGTAGTTAAATATGTAGTATCACTAAATTTAAATAATAGTTTACTAATTAAAAGACTAACCTTTTTTTGAAGTACCCAAAAATTGATTTATTTACAATAACAAATAAAGACAAAATTATATCATACATACAAAAAGCTAGTTTAAAATTATTAATTATCAAAATGTTATAATACTTACATAATTAACTAAAATCTGAGTAATAATAGTATCTACATCTTTAAATTTATCACATATTTTTGTAGTAATGTTTTGTAGTAAACGCAAGTATGATGTCTTATACTTCGCGGGCGCGAATTTGAAAACACCCTGTATATACACATGTAATGCATAAAACGCAATTTGATTTGCTTTCTAATAATATTATTTTACCTGTGAGGTAAGATGTTGCTCGTACAAAATGTTTTCTAGGTGAATAATCTTTATGATAAACGGAATGATTCAATATCAACTGTTCTATACCAGTATCCAACCAAGATCGTTGAAGAACAAAGTCTCTATTTTTTAATGGAGATGGACATGCCACTAAAATTTATACAATAACAACAACGGGAGATGTAAACATTGAAACTTTAAGATTCATAAATAACGTAATACTTACTGGAATAATATCCAATATCGTTGTTTGGATTAAAAAATCCTATATCTTTTGACTCAATCATATGAGTGTCCCAAACTTTTCTATATTCAGGATCATGTAACACGTCGTATAGTGTTTCTGGTGAAACATCGGAGAACCGCGTTCTAATCTGTAACATTAAGTCATTCGATCTCGTTCGAAAAAATTAATTTTAATACAAGGACATAAAACCATCAATTATGTAAAGGACTAATAAGAGTCAAATAATTAACATGCAAAAATTTGTCAAAAAATGAGCTACATTTTAATTATATACTGATTAAAATTTACAATAAACGCGCGCATTACATGTTTCAGCTGTATGATTCAGCCCTCTTCGGATTTCGGATGCTTGTACAATTCCGTAAATATCTTAAATTAAAATGATCTTATTGTATTTCAAGATCGTAATATTTATATTAAAAAATAATTAAAAATGTAAAAAATGATTGTGATGGACACTTTGGACTTGATGAAAACGTGTAGAAGGGCCAACAATTGACCGACCAATTGATATTATATTTTACCATGTTGATGGAGAAAAAGAAAAAATAAAAAAATAATAAGATTCAGTAAAACAGATCAAGCTGTTAAAAAATCATCAAATTGCCCATAACAAACAAAGCATTAGTGGTCATCATCTCGCAAATGTATCGAAGTCAAAACTAGGTGGTCACATAATTATAAAATGTCAAAACTTAAAATAGAATCGATTTTCCCAACGAAAATTAAACACATCTAACAATTACGATTGTCGGTACAATATTGAAATAAAAGTTTTGGCGATGCAAAGTCAAATCTTGTTTATGATTGGAATATATGCTTTATTTAATCCTTCTGTATCTGTCTGTAGGTTAAGATCGTTTTTCTGCTTCTTGATATTAAGCATTTCAGACACAAGACGTTTTTTCAATAACATGCCTCCTCGTCCAAAATGTGGACATTACACCAATCAAAGTCATGTCCTTGTTGTAGTCTGTGATCAGTTATTACCGATTTAGATGCGCGCGTTTATTGTAAATTTTAATCAGTATATAATTAAAACGTAGCTCATTTTTTTGACAAATTTTTGCATATTAATTATTTGACTCGTTCGAAAAGTAAAATTTATTTACCGATAAAGAACTCACTTTCACCATTTTAAAACTAATTCCTGGGACGGATTTTGTCCAAACAGACAAATCAGGCTTATTATAATCTAATTTCCAATTGTTATTATCATCATACAGCTGCTTCAGTTTCTCGAAATCTTTATCCTCTGCAATTTTGACAATGCCAACATCCATTGTAACAATCTACGTAAAAGCAAAATGATATAAGTAGTGTATACAGGCTGCTCGGAAATTCAACTTACAAACTTTCAAAGATTATCGGGAGTACCAAAAGGATCATTTTTTGCAAATAGACTTAGGGTTGGAAACGTCATTTTATCGCTACGGCAGACAGTGTTCGAAAAAAGTCGGACTTAGCATGAATTTGTCACCATACATGAGATTCAGTGTATATAAAGCGATAATTACTCTATTGTTTGAATATTGTTTGTCTATATTGCTAAGTTTAAACGATAATAATGTACAGTATTTACAGAAATTACAAAATAATGGAACATGTTCAAAAAAGGACACTGAAAAATTTAAAACCTTTTTATCCAATAACAATATATTACCATGAAAAGTAACTGATATATTATTAATTAAAAGTGCCAATTTTCAGGGTAATATATTATTATTATGAATGTTCACTTTGTACTGGCACCTTTAATTAATCCTTTTTTTGACCATGTTCCCTTATTTTGTAATTTACCGCGTCTCCTGATAAGAATGATATTGTGGTGCAATTACAAACAAGAATTAAACATGCTTGATTCTAATTTATGTTAATTAAAGAAAGAATTGAATACAATATTTGTATTTTGATATATAAAATAGTAAATGAAGACTGTATCTGAGTTATTTAAAAAATGAGATAGAGCAAGTAAGAAGAGAGGAAGGAGTACAAATAAGAAAGATTAGAAGAAAATATACATGTTAAAAGATGTAAAATTAGAGAGGAACAGAGAATGTTGTTATATGATGGGTTTAAAATGTACAATTTACCAAATGAAATAAGAAAGGAAAAAAAGATTTAAAAACTTTAAGAGAGCTAGTACCATATATTAGGAGTAAAGAGAAATAGTGTAATATTGAAATATGGGTTGTTTAAGTCTGGCGATGTGAATAATTAGGCATTATATAAGATTGTAACACACAATATAGCTATTTGAGCTAATAAAGATCGATCAATCTCTCCCTCTCTTTCTCTCACCTGATATTTGTTAAGTTTATCAACAGAAGGACAAGACTATCCTTTTTTTATCCATTCAATTTATAATATAACTGTAAATCTATGCACAACATATTATTTAATGAATATTTCAGCATACAATGAATCTTTCTATGTTCCATCTGCAAAAAAAAAAAAAAATGTTTATCACAATATATATTACATATACAGAGTCAAGATTTGAAAGGGGAAAAAGGAATGAAGGAAAAGCAAACAAAGGAAGAGAAGAAAAGGAAAGTGAGGAGATAAAAAGGCCGAATAAGAATAAAAAATATATATGTGATAGAAGATGCATAAGATAGATAACTTTGTAGACTTTGTGGACTGAAATTGGAGCTAATGGTAAGCAATTAAGTTATATTACATATTCCGTTTAAAAGCTCGTTATCCCAGGTATAATCAAACATTGAGAAAACTTCCGAGAATATCTCAGCATGAGCAACGAGCTGTGGTGATAATGTGTTACTTATTAATTCCAAATACCAAGTGACACGTATGAACTAAACGTGTCGCTGACAACATCAGGAATGTAGGATGCAAGCGAACTATCGTATTATTTTCAATAACCACGCAGTAATAACGTATTTTTAAGCATTAATCTTTTTACACTCGAAGCGCACCGATTTTAAACATACACAGTATACAAACGCGTTTTACCGTTATTTACTTGGTGGCTGTGAAAGTTAACAGCTGCATATTCGTTACTACAACAACATCAAACTATTAAATCATGGTGAGAATTTCAAATTTATTGTTGGTTGTTATCACATCGTTGTACCTCTCAAGCCTCCAACTTTGAATTTGAAAACATATTTGGCACGTCAATGTTAATAATAATCGGCTGACGGCTCGTCATCATCAGCTGATCTATGCATTTTTTATGTTAATCAAAATACCGATACCGGAACAAAATCGAGACCATCGTATTGATGTCGCCATATTGAAAATTATAATTCCACTAGAGATTGGGCGCGTTCAGCGGACTCCAACAGTTGAGTGAGCGCTCGCTATTATTGGTGTATTCTTTTAGATCATCCAATCAGAATTTTAGATCTAGAAGAATACACCAATGAACGGTCGTGCTTCTGGACCCATTATGCTTTATACTATGCAAGATCTACAAAACGAGAAGTGCGGATGGAAATAAGAGATTCTGATTGGTCGACTATGCATTATGCAAAAGTCTATGCTGCGGCCTTAACGAATCACAACCCTAGTTGTGAATGTGGCTATGAAATCGAAGATGTGATCACGTTATGTAGCAGTGTAGTAAATATGATGAGGCTAGGTTTCCCCTTGACTTTGAACTTAGGAATAAAGGTATTTTAGATAAAAACATTTTTACATGGATTTAGAGAGGTAGATGGGCAACATGGATTTTTCTTTTGGGAGTTTCTTCTTTTAAAAATATTTATAGCAAAATGTTTTATATACTTTTAATATTTCTGAAATACTTAATTACAAGTTTGATATTCCAAAAATATTTTTATTTTAAGAATCTTCTAAGTATAAAAATATAGATTCCTTTATATATTCCAAAAAGTAAGTAAATTAAGATTAAATTCTGTGCTATAGCTTTTATTTTCCGCTTGTTCGCGCTGGGTGAATTATGTAGGCATAATCAAAGCTGTGTTTCACTTAAGGCTCGCAACGCTAAAGCAACATTAAAGCAAAAAGGACCACTTTTGCTTCATTGTTGAATAATTCGGTCAAAAAAAAATCATACAGAGCTGAACAAAAAAACAAGTTAAAGGTAACGGTTCACACTTTCGAATGCTGTAAACCGAATTTTTATGCGATTTTTAATTCACGCCATAAAACTTCTCAAAGTTAGTAAATATTTTTGAGATTTCACGCACTTTTATTTGTTGTCCACGTAACTTCGTAAAGAATTAATCAAATCGAAATATCAATTACCATTTTCGAAAGTAGAGATTTTAAGCTTTAGAATGCTTTTTTACATTTTTTTTTACGGTTATTTTTGACAAAGTTATTCTTTTTTTAAATTTGCCTATTTTGGGGAGCAGGATAAGTGATGCTTTAATTTTGCTGTGAGTGTATATGTATATATATATATATATATGTATATAATAGTTTATATTATTCTTTTTTTTATATAAATTTTATAATTTCTTATTATAAATTATATTCTATAGTTTTAAATAGAACGTCTCCTGGATTATATAATTACATAGTACTTTTCACCGTAATGTATCAATATAGTAACTTAAATACTTCATATTTTATATTTGATTTTGAAAAAAATTTTGCTTGGGGCACGTTAGTGACCCCCCTCCCCTTGACAAATTTCTGGATCTACCACTGGCGGGGCAGAGAGATACTTTTTTCTGCCAAATTTGTTCATTCTGTGCAAAAACGCACCGTATGAGCTTAATTTCATTAAAATCCGTGAGGTTGTCCATCTTCTTTATAATTACCGTTTTTTAAATTAAATATATAGATAATACACAAATGAAAAAAAAATAATGCTTCTCTGTTTCAGATCAGACCTTTTATGCTTACGAGAGATGTGTCGATATATTGTAGGCGGGAAGGTAATTTTCAAGATAATAATTTAATTCATCCGGAAAGTCGTGAGCCCGATATTCCACGTTATGTGGAACGAGAAGGAGAAAATGCCAATCTCAAACGAGCACGGTATTATTCAAAATTTTTTTTACAATAATTGAATAATCATTTCTACTAATAGTCCAAAGTTAAAAATAAACTTTTTTTGAAGTCTTTTGTTTATATAATGAGTATTATGTCTAGCTTTTGTTTTATTTATCGTCCTTTTAGATTGACATATCAATCTCGTAAACGCGGCATGTTGGAGAATGGTCTACTACTTAGTACCTTTGCAAAGAAATATTTGAATACGTTTGATGATAAACAATTAAGATTATACGATCAACTTATAAATTTACCATCTAATGATTGGGATATATTCTATTGGGCGACTGGTATTAAACCAACTCCACCTGAATTTGATAATGAAGTGATGGACTTGCTGAAAAATCATATTCAGAATAAAGACCGACAGACTAGGATAATACAGCCAGATTTATAAACAATTATATAGCAAATGTTTAGAGATCGTAATGTATAGCAGATATAATAATCTAGACTTTGAATGTAAACTTGTATTAATAGTACAAATCATGATGCAATAAAGAATTGAAAATGTCATTTGAAACAAATTTCAGGTTATTCTAGATATTATTGCATGCATATCTATATATTTTAATTAATTAAACTATAGAGTTGTATACATACAATTTATACAGCTTTATGTCCAAATAATATTTAACAAAATCACATATATCTTAAAAAATATTGAAAAAGATTTATTTCACATACATGTCTGGTGATTATCAGGTTACAAGTTAGATGATTTGTGATGCTTATCAAATTGTTTTATTTAATAAAATGACTAAAACGCCATACAGAGAATTTTAAATACCTAAAGAGACAATGTTCCATTTGACCATGTTGCGTTTGTTATAACCATTCAAATCTATAACCATAATTTTCCAAGAACCTAGTGCTATAAAAAGTTTGGGATCAATCACAATATGATTATCGAACGACTCTCATCCCGAGATATGTACACGGTTTGTGTTTGTACACTATCGCAAATGCCGTAAATAATTTATAATAGAAAAATTAATCAAGCAATGTTCATGTATCTATTAGGATTAGCCAGATATTGTTTAGTTTGACTGAAACTTGCAAGTCCCACATCCTTTTTTGTAGTTGTATTATATTTTGTTGAACCTTTTGATGAACCTCTCGATGAACCTCTCGCTGAACCTCTCGCTGAACCTCTCGCTGAACCTCTCGCTGAACCTCTCGATGAACCTCTCGATGAACCTCTCGATGAACTTTTTCCCCTCCATGCACTGCGAATATAAAAATAATATAATTATATGTATAAAATCCTTTATAAAAAACATACGTACGCGCTTTTTTTTTTTACTAATATACATATATGTACAACCACCTTGTATATTGTATATAACAAGAAAAATAACATATGAACGCATAAATTTCTTTTTACAAAATACCTTGAACCACCTCGTTTATATCTTTTATTAGTACTGTGAGATCGATTGTTCATCTTTCGTTTGTTGCCATTGTTAGTACTACTACTATAAGAGTAATTAGAATCATTGTCATCGTCCCAGGTATTATCGTTGTCATTACTATTCTGATCTTCAGTTTTATTTAACAATTCTAAAAAAAATCATAGAATATACAATCATACAAATAAAGTATTATTTTGTATACTAATTATATGCAAGTATTCTACCAGTTTTTTCTTTCGCGTATTTCTGCGTAATATTTAAAAGAGCTTTGCCATATTTAACAAAGTTAGCCTTAGTGACGTGTGGTATTTGTAACATGGCTTCTTCAGTTTCTGGTAAACGCTGGCTCATAGCTCTAACAGCTACCATATTCATAATAGAAGAAGCAGAAACATCCAATGTACTAGCGATACCCCGTATTATTGTCATCAACTCGGCATAGCAACGATCTTGCAATTCTATTATAATACCATCGACTTTCTTTGTAACTGTTGAAACTGTAGCTACACCAGTAGTAGATTTACTCAATTGTCTCGTTGGGATTTGTACCTTTTCAGAATAAAACAAAGGAATAAAACGCCATAACAAAAAAAAGGTTTCCTGTATTTGCTAATATTTTTTTTGTAAGTATTTTGATACATATAAATATGTATACTTGAATATTAATATCGAAAATAATGTATACTCTAAATTTTAATGCATTCTAAATATCCTATTAAAATTAAATACCTTTACATCTTTTTTTGTCATAAGTTCACTTGCTTTTGGTCCAATTTTTACGTATGCACAAGCAATTTCGTTATTAATATACATAGATTCTTGTAAATATTGTTGCAGTACCATATAATGCAAAAGGCGTTCTATGTCACATTTGTTCCATGATTTTCCACGACCATATAAAGGATGTTTTGTAAGACCTGTAAAATGAATTATATTTTGTCGTATCATTAATATAAATTAATATAAATACTGCAACTTATTTTTTACTTTTATATATATATATATATTTATAAGTAAAAAATAAATTGCGCAGTATTTATATTAATTTTATATATATATATATATATACATAAAAGTATAAACACCTGATTCTCGAATTTTTTTCAGATCACTACCCTTAAAAATGTCTATTAAGAATATTAATGTAAGATTACAACTCTTTCTATTGTTAATATCTCGTACAGCTTTCATAATCTCTTTTGCATCTTCAGTAACATCCAACATTGTAATCTCGGCCTAAAATGATTCATTAGTACTAACTATATTCATTTAGATAACTATATTTTTGTAGTGATAATCATTTATCTAATCCATATAACATACCTTACACCTGCAATTATCACACGCAGTTATTTTATACGAGATACATTGTTGCCTATCAAATATCTCTCCAAAATAATTAAGCTGCAACGATCTACGGCAGTCTGTAGTATTTTCACAAAATGCTACCATCTTAAGTAAATTATCTATGTGCGTACTAATGGCTTGTGGATTTGGATTATCCTGCTCAATCATTTTTCTGATTCTGTACATATCTGCATAATGGTAAAATAAAATACAATCCGCTACTTCACCATCACGACCAGAGCGACCACTTTCCTGATAATAGCTTTCTATAGATTTTGGTAAGGCTGCGTGTATCACAAAGCGCACGTTTGGTTTATCAATGCCCATTCCAAAGGCTATAGTCGCACATATAACATGTATCTGAAAAGTATATATAAAAATATAATTTTATTAAGAATATAATGCACGCGCGCACATAACATATATCTACACATGTATACACTTGAATACTTTAAACTTTTATAGTTACACATAAATCATGAGATGATTTAATAATATAGATACAAGTGTATACATGTGCGCGCGCGTACGTGCATGTATGTGTATTTTTTATTGTAAGTGTTATATAACAATTTTGAATATACTTCATCAGAGATCCATTTTCCTTGACAGTTGCTTCTTTGAGCATCTGAGAGTCCTGCATGATAACTCATTACTTTAATATTATTTTTTTTCATATGTGCAGCGTAATCGTCGCAATCCTTACGCGATAAACAATATACGATGCCACAAGTATTTTTAAATTTCGTCATTATCATAGCTACGATTTCATCAGAACAATTTTTTCCTTTTTTCGATATTATACTGTATCTCAAATTAGGCCTATTGAAACTCGACATAAACCTGGAAAATATAATTACTGATTTTTTTACAGAGATAGAAAATAACGTGTTATAAACTTGTATACCGTCGTCACTTTATCGAGCATTACACATACACAAATACAAAATATACCATTTTGGATTAGTCATGCCCAACTGATACAAAATATCTGTTCTAACACGCGGTGTAGCTGTTGCAGTTAGAGCCATTGTTGGCACTTTGGGATAATTGTCCCTGAGACATTTTAACTTTTTATAGTCAGGTCTAAAATCGTGACCCCATTGACTAACGCAATGTGCTTCATCAATAACAAATCTTGTCAATAATTCTCTCTCGTACAACATAGTCAGAGTATTGCAAAATTTTTGTGAGGCGGAAATTTTTTCTGGTGTCACATATAATATTCTAAGAGCTGGTTCTTTTTTTGAAAGTTCCCTATATATCGCTTCTGCTTGATTATCTGTTATCGAACCGGATAAATGAGCCGCATAAATCTGTAATTTTAAGATTATTTCTCTAATTATGTATCTAATACGTAATAAATAATAAATTCAGGGATAGTAAGTAAAGTGATGACGTTACTTTTTATAACAATTTGATGACATTGCAATTTTTTACGACTGTAACAATAACTAATTAAACGCTAAAGTTGTGTTAAGGTTGAAAAAGTTACTTTGAAAAGTAATATTTGACATCATTACGTATTTACTTACTGAAAAAAGTAATTTATAACGACTAATAATTAAGTAAAAAATTAACTCGTTACACAAATGCCGAGTTAATTTTCGAACTTAATATTATCATTAATTATAAAAAAAGTCTAAATCAATACCAAAATTATTATAAAATATCGATAAGAAAAATAACGACATTACAAATAACGCGTTAAACTATCCCCGATAATAACTTTTTCTTACATCAAGTGAGATAAGTTTTTGAACTTGGTCTAAAATAAGACTTTTTAATGGAGAGATAACAATAGTTAATCCAACGTTTAAAAGGGCAGGAAGTTGATAACAAAGAGATTTTCCACCACCAGTCGGCATTAAGACAAAGCAATCAAATCCTAAAAGTGTCGCATTGATAACTTGCAACTGATTTGGCCTAAAAGTATATAAACCAAATTTCTGCCGAAATATCTAAAATAAAGAAACATTATTAATGTACAATTATAACTATGTTTTTACTATTGGTCTAACACGTAAGCTGTGCGTATGAATTACTTGTTACAAAATGGTATTGTATTTATCTAACAAAATTATAAAAATAAAAATTACTAAATATACTTTATGTACCTTTGACATTTCTTGTGAATGTGAATATGTTAAACCATCAAATTCTCCACTAACACCATCATTTTTATAATTACCGGTAAATTGTCCACATTCCACGTTATTTTTTTCAATTTTTGACTTTGCTTTATCATCAGTGTGACGTACACACTTGCTACTTTGTGCCATATAACTTGGTGACCAATCTACAAGTGGAATTGTTATTTACTATATATTATCAATACAAATGTTCACTAAAGTATGAAATAAAAAAGTATGTATCATATATAAAAATAATATATAGAAATAAAAGTATGTTTCATATGTACAATAAAACTCATACCTGTAAAATCATCGTTCATATCTATATTACAATTTTCTTCTAAAGCTGGAAAATGATCTAATTCCTGTGTTAAGGTTTCAACTTTTGCAGTAAATCTTTGGGTGCCTATAAAATATTTTCTTATTAGAAACTATAAAAAGAAAAAGTTAACAATTTATTCGCATTACCTGCTACATTTCGAGATTTATTTGTATTCATTGTGTTATCTTCCAAACTATCCAAGATGGCATTTCTTTGCATAAATCTACTTTCTTCATTACTTGAATACGTTGGAATACTGTCATGGAGTATTGTATCTTTTACGAAGATACAATCGGAATCCCCTGAAGAATTCAATGTCTTTGACACTTGTTGGTCTTTTTCCCACATTTCTGCTATTGTTTTAGAAACTTGAGTATCTAATACCGTTTTTACAGGTCTTTTTAATTGGAAAGTACTCTTCTTACTTGAGTTATTATTTTGAGCTATAATTTTAGGTGACTTAACTACTGACACAGCTTCCAGATTATTGGATGCTAAATTGTACTCCTTTGCATTTGTTGTATATGATTCCATTACATTTGTTAAACCTTGAAGCTCTATTGGTTTGGGTATTGGCGTACATGAAGCAATAGAACTGTCACAGTCGATCAAGCAACTCTCGGATATACATGAAATTGGCGTGGAAATTTTTATTGTTTTTGACAGTGCAGAGCTAGGTGTTTCTACAGATTCGAATACATTGTTTTCGTCTTCCTTTTGCAATTTTGATAACTTGGTTTGAACTAAACGTAATTTAGCTTTTATGTGTCTTCGCAAACCTTGCAATTTTTTGAAAGCGGCTCCATCAAATTTTGGAAACTGTTCCAATATTGGTAATGGAATTGATTCGAGTGCAATACAAAATTTATCAAGAATTTCAATTTGAAGATTCTTTAAATCTTCACATCTTTCAAGCAATTTATCTTTTGTTACCTAAATATAAAAATGTTCAAAGAACAAGAGAAATAATAAAACCTTGAATTTAAATTTTATAAGTATCAATTAAAAATATAAAACTTACAGGTATTGTAGACATTATTGGTTTCTGTTGAACAAATTCAATCCATGAACTTAATTGCTTATTTAAACCTAAATCTTTCAAATTCAATCTAATGTCAGGACCAACCCAATTTTTTGTCTGTAATCGCTTGCCATTATATTTAGAGCTAGGACTGCCTGTATCAGAATCTGAAGATGTAGTATTTTTCTTTTGTTTATTGGATATTACGTTATATTTTTCAGGAGTCGATAAATGTTTATCCTCTGTATTTTCAGGCATTATGTCATCGTCGTCATTAAGCTTTTCTTTATTTTTCTTTTTTAATATGGTTGCACTACTAGGAGGAGAACAATCACTGTTCCATTTAATGTAACAATCACGTTGTGAAACAGTAACATGCTTTTTGACATCTTCTATTTCTGTTTTATCTAGATCCTGATTTAAATGCAAATCTTTTCCAACACTTTTTCTATTTTCTTCACTGTCAGAAGATTCAGAAATAACACAAGTTTTCATATAATCGCTATCTTTTTGTGATAAATTTAAAAATCCGAATTCTTTTTCTATTTTTTCTTTTATCTTTGTTGGGCTTTTAGAGCTTTTAACATGATACAATTTTTTTGTATGACAAGCTGTATTTAATCGTGTTTCAAGTGAGCTATTGCTCGAGTCTGAACTATCTGAATTATCCTGTAGTTAAGTATATTGAAATAATATTATTTTATGATAAATCATTATAATGTTTTGTGTAATCATAATTTTATAAAGTACATGCATAAAAATTGACAATAATGCTGTAGTTTTATTTATCAAATAGAATTATACAATCTTACAAGGTTTATTATTGTGTCTATTGTTACTGAGTCTCCAGCTATCCTCTCTTGTTTATTAAAATATGAATCATTTAATAATTCATTATTTGAAACTTTTTTTTCTGCCACTGATTCTGATATACTAAAAAATATTCAATCACACTTTCAATTACTAATTTAATTTGTAAAAAATATTATAAATATGAAATATATATTGCATTATAAAAGTTTAAATATATTGAAACATACATGCATCTCTTATGTAGGACTTTTTTAGAAAATAAAATAAACTTTGTTTACCTAGTAAGAATATTATTTTGATTTGTATTCTTTGCCAAAAATCCCACTATCGTAGATTGGGTGTTCTTTTGACCAAATACAGTCTTTTTTGACATTGTTAGCACAAATTTTAGATTACTATTAGTAATTACTAGCCGTTTGATTAAGTTTATTTTACTCGAACACTATTGAAACAACTATTCTCACCTCGGCACTCATGGACTATGTTTCGATTGTTTCCACCGAGGGAAACAGTTAAGAGTTAGAGTTAGGTTAGAGTACAAAAACCGACCAATCACAGGCGAGTATTCCCAATTCCCATCGTACGTACGTTACCAGCGTTAGTAGCGCCTCTATAATATATTCCCCAACTAAATGCATGGATGCATAAGTACGTGTCGGTAAAAAAGTCGGTTTTTTTACCCTCCTTAAATAAGAAGAGGAGAGTTAACAAGAGTAAGAGGCAGACCGAATAAATTGTGTTCATTAAGCTAACATCATTCATATTTATAAATTTATAATTATTTACTTGTTACACTACATTAATATAGACTACGCAATCAATATGTCACAGTAAGGAATATAATCTTATAATGATGACTATAACAATCGATCATATCATATCATAATTAATAGTTACTGTTTAAAATAAAATTAAATAAGATTTAAGATGATGATGCATTCTCTGTTACAGTTGTAGTAGTACTCTGCGTGTCCGGAGATTTTTCTTGCAATTCTAACCATGGTAATCGTTTTTGCAATTCCAACCTGTTGCAGATTAATATTCATGAAGACACAATTAATGTTAAAAAATTGGATAAATATTTAATAACATGGACGACCCTCGAATGCCTTTGGCCTTAACATATATATATTTCAATCACCACTCGAATTACGATATGAAATCCAGAAGCAGCTTGAAACGTCAAAGTCGTCTTCCGAGTTCAAACAGTTAAGAGCACAAGGAATTTATGTTTTTAAAACAGAAAAGAGAAATTGTGTTTAGAGCAGAGAATTGTTTCATCGGAACAAGGTCGTATCCAAAAGTTACATTTTATTGATGAACATGTTTTTATTATCAATAAACTTTTTAGTGGATATAAAAACGCTGGCTAAAACCGAAGATTACTCAGAGCCATGACCTCGACAATATATGTCAAGGTCATTAGAAAATGATCGTTATTATTAAATATTTATTAAAAATTATTTTTTCGTAAATATTTATTAATGCTGCTATTTTAAATTCAAAACAAGAAATTAAATAAATATAAACTTAAAATCTCAAAACGAAAGGACCCCACGTGCGGGGTCTTTTTCGTTTGGAAGTTTGCTCGCAAACACTTTATTTGAAACGTATCGATTCCTTAAGTTATCAAAATATAGAAATTAATAATGTTGAAACATCTGTTGGTTTCATTTTGAACATAATCATAAGCTGCAGTAATAGATCAAATATAATTATCTTATATAGTACAGAATTTAGAATAAAAAACAAATAACAGAATTCTTCACTTTTGTCTACCTGTATCTTGGATGGCTTATGGCATATACATATGGATCCAAACAGGCCACAAATTTGCATGTGCATGCTGGTATCATTGTAACACCAGGAGTTAATAATGTCTTATCTCCAAAAGCACCGATCATCGCGAGAACTCCGTACGGAGTCCACGAGAGAGCAAAGAGGAAGCATACTGTTATCGCGGCCTATAAAAAAGATAGCGCATATCATATATTTCCTTAACACACGTGATTTAAAGTATATGATATAATGAATATGTGTAACAATAAATAACATTAAGTCGATACGTGTTGCTTGCTCTTGTATCACTTAGGCCTGATTGCACCAACGTGATTTCAATTTTAAGCGAAACTTAAACTGTCTCTGTCTCTGTCTCCCTTTCGGCTTTAAAATGAGATAGATAGAGTTTTAAGTATCGCTTAAAATCAAAAAGTGTTGGTGCAACCGGGCCTTATTCATTTTCTCATTGTAATGTTTATAGATTTATAGGTATAGCAGATACAGAAATTAATAAAGTAGTGCAGAGAAAAAACTCAATTTTATGAAATAATAGCCTTGAGCTATTGTTTGAACAAAATAGAGTATATATTAGGTGCTTGAATTAATTCTCGCTGTTGACTGGGAGAAGTCAGTATTTGTGCTGTTTCAACATATGGCCGAAAGTGACTGCTTATGTATATAAAAGTACTAATAATAGGCTTTAATAACCAGTATATAACATTTGATCGGATGCAAAGAACATAATTTTTTATTGCATTAAAAATGTCGAGTTTTGTATCAAAGAAAGGGCATTTGCGGAAAGCGTTACTTTTTTGTTGTAACCTCAAGAAATCTGTTGCTGAAAGTCATCGTTTGCTAGTGGAGGCTTATGTGGAGCATACTCTATCTGAAACAACTTGCAGAGATTGGTTTAGAAGATTTAAAAACAACAATTTTGACGTGAATGACAAAGAGCGCTCTGGTCAGTCGTAAAAATTTGAAGATGGAGAATTGGAGGCATTACTTCAAGAAGATTCATGTCAGAAGCTCAAACAGTTGTCGGAAACATAAAATGTCGATGTGTCAACCGTTGACAAACATTTCAAAGCAATGGGAATGATCCAGAAGTTGGGAAATTGGATCCCACATGAATTGAGAGAGAGAGACATTGCGAAACGTTCACCCATGTGTGAAGTGCTGCTCCAAAGACAAAAATGGAAGTCGTTTTTGCATCGAATTGTGACTGGCGATGAAAAATGAGATTCGTTACGACAATCATAAACGCAAGAAATCATGGATGTTCGCGTCCCGGCGAACCATCAATATCAACGCCAAAACAGGAAATATATTCATGGAAAGAAAGTCATGCTGTGTATTTGGTGGGATATCAAGTCGATGTCTTGTATTATGAGCTGCTGCAACCGAGTCAAACCATCAATGGTGAATGCTACCGACGTCAATTTCTCAATTTGAATCGAGCACTCAAAGAAAAACGCCCGCAATACACCAAAAGACATGATAAAGTTATTCTTCTCCATGACAACACCAGACCACATGTTGCACAACCGGTGAAGGAAATCTTGGAAGCATTTGGATGTGATGTCTTACCTCAATCGCCGTATTTACCAGACGTTGTTCCATCAGATTACCATTTGTTTCGGTCGATGCAGCATGGTTTTTCTGAGCAATACTTCAGTTATTTCGAAGATATCAAAAAATGGCTCGATGACTGGATCGTCTCGAAAGAACCTGATTTTTCTACCGCGGAATCCATTTGTCACTCGAAAAGTGGGTAAAAGTTATAGTATTCGATGCACAATATTGTGAATAAAATATTAGGTACTTTTTTGATAAAATAAGCAGAAGTCTTTTTTAGTAAAAAAAAAAACAAGAATTAATTCGAGCACCTAATAAATATGCCAAAAATTTGGAAACACGCACACATTGCACGCGCACGCACGCACGCACAGCTAATTTTGAAAAAAATATCTTAGACAAAAGTTATAGTTTAAAAAGATATATTTACTGATTTTATCGATTCGACTTTGGATTGCATCATTCAGGTTAAGCCAAGGTCAAATAAATTTTTTAATTAAAATTCACATTTTTTACTACATATTTTTGCAGCTCATATCTCGAGAGCTTTTCAAAACACTAGAACAAAATTTTATATAAGATAGGGGAGAGTAGTCTAAATCGGGCCTATTTGTACGTCTGTGAAGCTGGCCTCTCATTGTCAAAATTTTGAAAAAATAAGCAGAGTTCTGGTTGCCCCCCGACGAGTTCTAGAGTTCTCTATCAAATTTAGGAAGAGTTCTATTGATTAAAGCAGCGAAAACACCATTTGAAATTACGGGGGGGCCAACTTCACGATTCTGCAACTTTGAAGAGCTACAACTTCTAAACCATTCATTTTAGCACGTTGGTCTATAGAGGACAATCGTTAGAACTCTTCGGGGGGCTACTAGAACTCCTATCAGATCGACGAATTTCCATGAAAAAAAAAATAATTTTTTTATTTTTGGAAAAAAATTTTGAAAATTCGGTGTTTTCTTCAGAATTCTGATAGCCCCCCAAAGAGTTCTATCGATTGTCCTCTATTGACCAACGTGCTAAAATGAACGGTTTAGAAGTTATACCTCTTCAAAGTTGCAGAATCGTGAAGTTGGCCCCCCCATAATTTCAAATGGTGTTTTCGCTGCTTTAATCAATAGAACTCTTCCTAAATTTGATGGAGAACTCTAGAACTCTTCGGGGGGCAACCAGAACTCTGCTTATTTTTTCAAAATTTTGACAATGAGGGGCCAGCTTCACAGACGTCCTATTTACAGTTTTTGTTCTCTATAAGGCGTAAATAAAGTCCAATCATAAAACTAATGGTGCCGTTCGAAAGATCATTTAATTTCCTTCATTTTTGCTTTGGACCATTTTGACGTATCTCTTATCTGTGTCGAACTATAAATGATTCAATGATAGGTCCGATTTGGACACGGATTCTTTCGAATGATTTTACAATAAACTGCAAAAGTAATCACAAAACTCTTGATATTTTTGAATTCTACACTCTAATTATCTTAAATCAATTACCGTTCAAATTTTTAACATCCTTTAAATAATGATTTACAAGGATCTTCTTTTTTAAAAAAATTTTTACATGATAGCCGAAAATATATATTCTTGCGTCTATTCTATGAACGTTATGACAGAGAGTACTGCCAAACTGCTGTCATATATGCGGTGTCTTATAAGGACTTTACATTATAAATAGCACGCAAATCTGCTTAATCGTATTTATTTAAATTAAAATGGTCCGATTTGGAACGCAATGTCCGATTTAGGACATTCTCCTCCTATTTTATATTATATTGCCCGTATTCAAATCGCACTTTTATCGATAAAAGCGCGTTTTTATCTCTGAAATTCTATAGTATACGTGACGTAAATTATAGCATGTTAGCGCGTTCTGAATACGGTGTGTATGTATGTATATATGTATACATATAAAAACTTGATTTTTTTTAATAACGGTATTTTTACGTATTCTCTTATTGGTACTTTTATATACAGAATGAGTAGAGAACGTTTCTAAATAATTATATCATATGTGTAATACGTATATATGTGAATTTATTTCTGTATTGTATTTGTCCTATGTGTTAGAAAAAAAGAAAAATTTGTATATATGAAGTATACCTTAGCTATGCGTATTTCCATAGCTTGAGCATTTGTACCGGCATTGCTCCTCAAACTTTCGACATTCATCTTCTTTGCTTGTTCACGAAGAGCTTTCTCGTGATTAATAACGTGAGTGACAATATGACTATAATAATATATGATAAGTAACATTGGTATACAATAAGAAAAGCTAAATATTGTAGCCACAAAGTATTGTATTTCTGGAGTATTTGTTAAATAATCAAAAGTGCAGCTTGTCAAGAAACCTTCGGGCACAAACCGACCCCAAACTTGCATTATTGGCATTAAAGCCCAAGGTATTGTGTATGCCCAGATAAGTACAATAAACAGCATCACTTGAGCGCGAGATAGTTTTCCGTCAAGTGGTCGAGCTATAACACTAATTTTATAACAGTATAACGTGTACATATAATTATAACATTAAAATTATATCATTAGTAAATTATACAAGATATTTCTACGTTAAACCGCCAAATTCAAAATTGAATTTAGAATTTTAAATATAATTTTCATCTGGAAACTTTTTTCATAAACATTTCGTTTAAAAAATATCGACTTCTTAAATTATAGAACTATATAGAAATAAATATAATGTCGAAATAGTTACGGTTCATCAACTTTACTGTTTTATAATAATCAAATCTAATTATTGAATGTTTTGTTTAAAACGGAGGATATGCAAACGTACGAAGAAAGATATTTTGGAAATGTGCTCCATCCTCCTCACCTCGTTAAATCGGCTGGAATTTAATTACGTTCTCGTTGTCCCGAACAAAATCTCAAATTACCATATTACTAATAAACGAATAATATTAACTTTCGAATCTTTATGCTAAAACATAGTCAGAATAATTTAAGATCTTTTTATATATATATATGAATTTGTACTGTTTGAGCAATGTAAAATTCAATCTTAGAATTTATACTTTTCGATTACATAAAAATTTCTAGCTGTTACATATGCATTAATAAACTTTGTATATTTACTTGATATTTATATAATACCTGTATCTATCATATGCTATAGCAGCATTTGTTATAGCAGCTCCAATTCCGCTAAGCGAACCCATAAAGGCAAAAATTTGACATCCTAAATGACCGGTAGCAAATCCAGTATTAAAGGAATTATATATAAATATTGGCGCCTTGAGCATCATGAAGAAATCACAAAATGCCAAATTCACCACAAACAAATTTGAAGATGTTCTTAGCGATTTGGCTCTACAGAGAAAACAATATTTTAATACGAAATATAAACAACGCTTAGTATAATGACATGCCAAGTTTTGACATATTTAAATTATAACGTAAAAACTAGTATGACCAACATACAGCTACTAAAGATAATTCATAATTGAATAAATAAAAAAAGCTAAATTATATTAATTCTAAACAGTTATAGTTATTAAATATTAAAATTTCTATTGCATAGCACTTTTATATACGTAAGTTAAACAATATTATCATCAATGTTCAACTGTTATATGTGTAACTTACGAACAAAATATCCAGATAACCAGTCCATTTCCTAATAATGATACAAAGGTGAAAAGTATATATAAAATGGCCAATAAATAGTGAAGGGAAGGATTGGGCTCAGGATAGATCAGCCAATGTTCTGGTATATGGATCAATTCCTCAGCAGGGACATTCCATCCCAGCAATCGTGGCAGTTCCGGTGATAGAACCCTTGCTTCCCAATGAACACTTTCGTTCAACATGTCGCGATTTACCAATTTCAGACTTCTCTATAACGTTGAATCTTTATATACATCGCGATCCCACAATTTAAATTTGTGGAATCTAAATCCATTCAAATCTAAACTTAAATGGCTTCCAAAGACGATTAGTCAAATTAATCCTCAAAGTGCTGATGGGCACTGTATATATGCTACTATGTTACGTCAGTAACTAGGGTGCGATCCAGACACTTCAAACGCTTCAGACGCTATTGCCACAAATACTTCCGATAGAGTGATCCGCTAGCGCTACTAACATTACCAATACTACACAAGTGGATCAATCGTAAAGTGTTGGAAACGTTATTATTGAACGTAACCTGCTAAAAAAATCTCGTAAACATCGTATTCCTAGAAGACATAATTCATGTTAATATGGAGACCAACGTGGCATTACATGCAATAATAAATATTTTTCAAGAATCTTGTAGTTAAATTTATGAAGATGATACTATAGATCTTGTAACAATAGTAGAAGAAACAAATACAGCTTTGAAAGAAAAGGAACGAATTCCTAAAGTACAAGGATATGTAGAACATTTAGTCCCTTCACTCAATAGTGTGTACAGTTTCAGTCACACTTTCGGTATGTATTTTCACTGTATATACTTATATAGTTACTGTATACTTGTTAATTGTTATATTATCATAAATCTGTACATAAAAGTTCAAAATTCATAACTTGCATTTGACAACTTAGGATGCTACCATCAACATTTGAATATCTTTTGCAATTACTTCAAGAGAAACTTGCTCGTAGTATTGACGGAAATGAAATGATACCTCCAGATAAACAACTTTTATTATGATAATTATTTTGATTACGTAATCAACTATGAATAATAAATCTTGTTATAATTTCGTACAAATTATTTTATTTCAGATCTATAATTTAACGTTTTAATATTGGTCACGCTATTAGAACTATGCGCCGGGTTACTGCAGCATTATGCGAGCTTTCATCTCAATTTATAGTATGGCCTACAGGGAATAAAATACAAGAAACTGTGCTTGGTTTTTCTAATATAAGAGGCTCTCCAGATACGATTGGAGTCATAGATGGCACTCACATAAACATTCTTAGACCAAAAGAAAATGCAGAGGCTTACGTGAATATTAGGAAGGGTCATTATTCGATTCAGCTTCAAGTAATATTCAAATAACATTTTTATGTATTAATATCATTAATTTTATTATATCTATTGTATTATTACTAATATATAATTTTAATAAATACTAATAATAAGGTTACATTAATATTCTAATTTCCTATTCAATAATATAATTATTATGTATATACAACATGAGGATGAGTGTTGTATTACTTTTCTGTTACATGGGAAATTATAATATTGATATAATGTTACTATTACTTACTTTATTAGTATTTAACAGGGTTGGGTAGTAACTAGTTAAAAAGTTAAAAGTTAAAAAAAAAAGTTAAAAAATTAATAACTTTTAATTTAACTTACAATTAGTTAATTTTAAATGCATTAAATTTTAACTTAACTAAGTTACTTTTAAACGTTAACTTTTTAACTTTCTTTTTAAGTTAAAAATTTTTTTTATGTCTCTTAAATATCTTAGAAAAATAATAAGATATAATAAGACTAAGGCCGGAATCCATAGTCCGAACATAGTCTAAATCTCAAGGAATGTCTTAAAATGCTAATACGGCTCTCTGATTGGTTCATGCACTAGTTTAATACCATCTCGAATCTTGAGTAACGTTTATGGATTCCGTCCTAAGAGCGTATTCTGTTCTTAATTTAAGACCATCTTAAGTAATTTCTTAAGATGCTAAGCCCTCTAATTGGTTTATGCGGTTATGCCTTATGTCATAAACCTTATTCCGGATCTACAATAAGTGTTTTAAGCCTTAAGTCATAAGGAATTGACTAATTACAGTCAAATATTCTTCTCGTATTCGAATTTAATTGATCTTATGGCTTAAGACTTATTAAAAAGTAAACCTAATAATTTATATTGTAATTATTTAATCTCATTTTAAGGAAAATTAGGACATTTTGGTCTAAAAAAATTTTTCTAACTTTTTTTTCAACTTGAGTCAATTAAATATTGACTTAACTTACGTTAAGTTAATTTTTTATTTCTTCAATTTTTAACTTAATTTTATTAATTTTGTAAAGCCATTAACTTTAACTCTTTATTCAGTTAAGAAAAAACATTAACTTACCCAACCCTGCTGTAATTATATGTAGGCGATTTATGGCGTGCTTCTGGTAAAGCAACCAAAAGCAACCGCGACTATCTTTGTTTCCAGGGATCAGAAGACAAAGATAGTCTTAACCGCGGTTGTTTTTTTGATTTATAAACATACAAAATTACAAATAGAAAATAATAAGCTTTATATTATAATTGTAAATATTAGCTCATATCATAAGTCTATTTTAAAACTTACTTTACATCAAATATTACCTGATTTTGTAATAACAGCTTTATCTTGTTGTTGAACTAATGATGCTTGATGATTGTGTAACAGTTGAGTTGCAAATAATAAATCTATTTAAAAATATATATTATATTATAAATCTTTTTCATTTTAAAAGTTACAAAAACACATAGGTTATATTATACATTCTTACCTTCATTAGCCTTTCATGCATCTTCCTCGGAAACTTCTAAAGCATGAATATCTCCGGTATTAACATCTATTAATTATATAATCGTCATTATTTTTAATTTCAATATAAAACGTTAAAACCAAACAGCCGTACTACCTTTTCGGCAGAAACATTTGCAGCACGCTGGAAACGAAAACCTATGACGTCATATATGACGTCGTATCTATAAAAACGCTTCAAAAGGTCTAGTGGATCACATTTGAAGCACTTCGAAACGTTTGAAGTGTCTAGTGTGGATCGCACCCTATATCAAACTATATATTTGTTAGTAGTAGTAAAACCCATATTAGGACGTAAATTGTAATCGAATAGTTTTTGAAGTTAAATTCTTCAAGTAAAAAAATACGCAATAGTCTTTATAAAAATTAATTTATTTCATAATCCTACTATTGAGTACTTTATAATGCTATTGAGTATAAATGTTCAAATAATGTATGTGCATAATTAAATTTAAACATATTAAGAAGTTTTGTATTAATTCGCGCGCGCGCGCGCGAAACAAAATGCTATTTGTATTAAAAATAATTAATACAGACAAAAATAGAAAATGTGTGACTTATCGAGAAATAATTAATGCTAATAATAGTAATAATAATATATATTAACAACACCAATTAGTATATACAATATTAATAATTATAAAAAAATTAAACATCATTTCTTTTCACTATTTTCTCTGCCTTCTCTCTCGGCAGATTTATCGATCAAAGTATAAGCTGGTAAATAAAATGAAGGATTATTAGGATCCTTTAACAACGGATTTTGCATCGTAGTGCTTCTATTACCAATACTTGTGTATCCTTGATCGTAAAGCGAGCAATAAGGAATATTGTGCTTTAATAAGAATGTCCATACTTGACTGTAGGACCAATGTAAGATAGGATTTACACGTATCAATGGTGGCCAATTCGGATCAGTCGGTGTAAATGCTTGTAAATTTTCAGAACCTGGATCACCTTTTCTCGTACCCATAAGAGCTGCTTTCAAATAATGTTTTTCTTCCAGTAATGCAGATAATGCGAATTTAATCGGTCGTTGCATCCGTATTATTTCCAAACCATAATAATGAGCAGCTAACTCCACAAATGCTTCTACCTAACATGTACAGAATATTAATAAATATGTATTGTAACTAAAAAAAAAAAGGGGATTCAAGATTTGTAGGATAAATAGTATATCTACTATTTAAAAAATTAATATAGGGGAAACAGAGAGGCACCATGGATCAAAATGGAACAAAAATTCCGTGAGTATATAACTCGCAATAAATATATCATACTTTATAGAAGTATCATAAAAGAAATTGTGAGAAATAAAATAATCATTTTCGCACCATGAGATTCTTTAACGGCATGATAACGGAAAGATAACGGAAGTGGATCACTGCCATCTAGATACATAGTATGGGCAACTAAGTAACAATCATATGATACCAATTGCACTAACCTAAACATTCTGGATTTCTCTAAACAATCAGTGACCCATGGTGCCCCGGTCTCACCTATACGTTTCTTATTATCTATTTCATTATATTTATTATCTATTTAATGGTTATATTTTTATTATCTAATTAATGGTTACGGCTCTTACCTCTGGAAAAGAATCGTCTGTTACATATAAGCACAGTAAAGATGAAATATTACGCAATTTAGCAACGGTAGCAGTTAAATGCAAAACTACTGTGCAATCCTTACCACCATTGAAACTAATGAAAATTTCATTTGGATTATATCTATAAAGAACAGATACATATAACAGATTATAAGAATAGCAACAATTTATGCGAGGCTTTTCTTTAGATCCTTCAAAATAAAGAGTTTACACACTTATACTTTAATTAATGCATTTTAAAATTAAGAAAATTAGAAACATTTGAACATTGAGGTAGCCCTATTCAGTAACTATGGAAAGTAAAAATACGTGCTGAAGATTAAAAATCTACATATAAATTAAACATATTAACATATAATTCAGCCACGGTCACATTTCTCTATTTACAGAGCGTTATTTATAATATACTAATGCAATAACACGCACACACACACACACACACACGTAACATGTTACATACATACCTTTCATAACAGTCATTCAATATGTCTAATGCACATTTAATATGCATTTCATTTTTACTATTTTCCAGTACAGTATTCATTTGAAAACTGCTGAATTTATGTTTCAAATTTATTATTTTTTGTATTGGCAAGTAGTACAAAAGTTCCTCTTTTGCTTCTGCAATTGTTTCTTTAGATCCTTCTAAAGTGATTCTTGTGAAAGGTGTTTGCAATTCATATTGAGGATAACTACCAATTTTTACTTTACCATCCCACCGTTTTGCTTGTTTATCTAAAACGTTCACTATTGATAGTTCATTCAATTTAATATCTATATATTCAAAGTGAAATGGCGTGCATCCTTTCAAACGAGAAATTATTGTGTCTGCAGCGGGCTTGAAGTACTTTGGGGAACCAGGTAATATGTAAACATTTTTTATAGTTATTATTGGAAAATCCCCTAAAAATATAAGTATAATATCATATGTTAATATATTATATATTAAGATGAAAAAATAGATATAAATTTTTCATCATACATTTTTCGTTTCCATGCAAAGATATAAATTCATATAATTAAAAATTAAAATAATAATAGAAAAAAGGGCTACGAGCCACAAATTCGTTATTAATTAATTAATATATGTAGAGTGAAGAAACTAAAATGCAAGTTATAAAAGAAAATATATGTATACCTGAATCGATGTTGATAATCTTGCAAGCATTAGGAACAATGGCAAATCGTCTTATTTCAGCCTGACCAGGAATCAATTGAGTATATATATCAAATAACTCCTGATTGAATTCAAGTTTTGATTCAAAAGCTTTTGCTACACCTTCATAAGTTACATCATCATGAGTAGGCCCAACACCACCAGATGTGAACACAACAGTATACAGTTTTGATGCATTGCGTATTTCTTCAGCAATATCGTTCACCTAATAAAAGATTTAAATATTACACAATTTTTTATGTAAATTTACATAAATTTTAGCATTAATTATAACTGCTAATATTAGATATTTAAAACTTAAAAGTATTATATTTAATGTGTTAATAATTGAATAGTTTGTTTGAGAGCAGTTCTGCTGAATTTCTGTGACAGGAGGAAGATTTCTATAAAATCAATACGAAAAATTTTAAATGCGTTTTTCTCGACTTTTTTTGCTTTGATGTTGAATAACTTGATGAAAAAAATGTAGAGTTCAGTAAAAAAAAAAAAACAATTTAAAAGTACGGATTCATTCACTCTTTCGAATGCCGTAAACCGTATTTGTGTGCAATTGTTAATTCGCGCCGTCGAACTTTACAAATTTCGTGAAGAATTTTGAAATGTGATGCATTGTTTATCTTTGTATAACTCCGTAAAATATCATTAAGACCATTTTAAAATTATTTAAAATCAGCAAAAAGTCATTTTTTTTCTTCAATATTGAATAACTCGGTGAGAAAAAATCGTACAGAGTTCATTAAAGAAGTAATGTAAAGCTAAAAGTTGACCCTTTCGAATGCTTTAAACCGAATTTGTATGAAATTTTTAATTCATGCCATGGAATTTCACAAATTTCGTAAAAAATTTTGAAATTTGTTGCATCTTCATTTTTATCTTTGTGCAACTCAATAAAATATTTATAAGACCGTTTTATAAAGTACCGATCTGAAAAGTAGAGATTTCACGATGTATAAAAAGCTTTTTTAAACATCTTGATATAATTTTTTATTAAGTTGTTTCTTCTTGAAATTTGCAGCCTATTTTTAGAGAGTATAACAGATGTTGGCAAGTGTATATACAGTATGTTTCATTTTAATCGCCCCACTAGAATATCCCGTGGAGACGTGGAGTTGAAAAGTTCTAGACAAAAATTATGTGACTTCAAAGAAAATGAACACGACGACACCATAGATTTAAACTTGGGTGACGTCGCGTCACGGCGTCATCAAGATCAGGGCGAGGTCAATTTGAATTTTTATGAAAATAGAACCCTTCATTTTTCATTGCATATTCATATAACTTACCTCGAGAGACTTTTAGAACACTATATAATAAACTATTTTTTCTTTAAGTACTTTTCGAGTTGTAAGGCTTAATTAAAAGTTAGTCAACATTAGCATTACTAAAGATGTCCAACCGACGACTAAAACTTTTTTGTTGTTCAGCATCATGATCTGGATAACATTTGTCAAGATTAAAACTATTGAAGGTTGTATCTTTTATTTTTGCACTGAAAATTTATTTTTACGTAAAAATGAAAAATAAGAGATACCTCCAATGGCCTTGATCTTGATAAATGTTATGGAACATGCTAATACTGGGACAATTAAAATGGATCATTTTGTATATTACTTATTAATAGTATTATATTATATTCGCGCGCGCGTTATAAGTAATCATAAATACTACAATACATAAAAAATAATACGTACAATATCAGAGATTATTATAACTTTCTGTAGTTTTATTCCAGCAGCAATTAAATTTCTTGCCAGATATGATGTATTAGTATCAATTGTTTGTCCACGTAAAATTTCATCTCCTATAACTATCAAACTTGCTGTACAGAAATGATGTATTTGTTGCGACATATCGTTCGAAATTTTGTTCTTGCTAAAATGAAAAGAAACATAATAAAAATACATAAACTAGTTTTTTTCTATATGAACTAACATGCAATTTACTATTTTTTTTTATTACATATGACGTGTACTTGTGATGTTTATGCTTTATTTATATCTATCTGATACTTTATAAAATTTCAATAAGACAACAGCACGTAAATGTTGGAAATACTAGATAGTCTAGAAAAAGGTAAGAAAGCTAAATAATAAAAACTGTATATGTGTATTTTTGTATATTTATTATATAAAAATTATAATAAAGGATGTATAATATTACATTGACAAGAAATTAACATTTAAAATTAGAAATGCATACAGTATAGTTTGTAATATGTGTTAAATATCTATCCATTTTTCTTTTTCTTCACATTAGTTGTATTTGCTCCATCATTGAGGTCGTTACATCCGTTTGTGCTGACATCGTCTTAGGGATCAAGTTTTTTTTGTTTTGATCTATCTCTTATAATTTGCATCAAGTTTTACTTTGGAGTTAGATATTTGCAAATCTTTTAATTTCCTTAATAGCTGATCCATGTTGAGTGTTTTATTTTTAATATTTTTTAAATTTTAAACTAATTTAAAAAAAAAATGATATTTAATCACAAAACCATCTTTTATTAATACTTACTACTATAAGCATTAATTGTATATATTCAGATTTCTTTGTAGACATAAATTTTTAAGTGTTTTGTAGAATTAAATTAAACAAGAAACGTAATAAATATCAAGTATCTATTTTTATTTTACGTTTTACAATTTTAGATTGTTCAATAAATTAAACGTATCAAATACAATCTCATAAAATAATTATCCTATATATCAATTTATTATAAAATTTGTAAATATTCATTACTTATTTTCTTCAGTAACTTTCTTAGTAACTTGTAGTGTTTATCTTTTAACTTAATACTACAAACTGTTGTGACTTTGAAAACATATTTGTTTTTATGACTCTTCTTGTTCCTTCCTATTTTTTTTTTGTAATGCACGTACATTCGTTATATCATTCTTTAGAAACAAACTGTTGTAGAACATTATCTAATCACACTAATTTTAAATTATCTAACTAATTTTAGATATCTTCGTTGCTGGCTCCTCGCCTTTAATTGGTATTTGTTTAAATGAAAATGATACCCGAACCATTTGTTTATTTGGTGAAACATCCCTAATATTATGTATATTAACAATAGATTCAGCAGGCAATGTATAACCAAGTTTTTGCTCAATTAATAACCTTCCCAGGAAGCAAACATCATCTCCTTTATCTGCTTTCACAAAAGAATATATGTGAAATATAGGTGGCTTAAAACATATTTTTTCAAATTCTTCTTGTGTAAACCAATCAGGAAGTATGTCCAAAAATTCAACAGCTGATGCAGGTAAATTCATTATTATATGTTCTGAACCAGGAAGATCTTGAGCCCGTCTCATCAAAATATTATCTCTAACAACTTCCCTCAAAAAATGTCTACCATCCACGTTAAAAGCTTTAAAATTATCTTTTATCTTGTTAATGAGAGCATTTTTTTGAAGCCATTTATAAGATTCAGGATTTAAGTCATTAGCAAACACTTGGACTTTTTTACGTGCAGCAGGAATTGCAAAGGGTCCTACTCCTGCAAATACATCATATAGAACATCACCTTGCGTCATAAATGTTACAATTCGTGTATGTTCAGTTGACAGACGTGAATTCCAGTAGACTTGTGCAAAGTCAAATTGATATGTACAACCATGTTCTTTCACAGATGTTATTGTGTTTTTTTCACCTGCCAGAATTTCCATAACAAAATATCGGAACGATGTATTAATTGTATCTATTTTATTTACTACTGTTCGTGCGTTCGCAGTCTTATCAAGAAATATTTGACCAATAATAGATTTGTATGGTAAATGTACATTACGTAAATTCAACTGCACAATATGTCCCACTGAACTGTACGCTGTAGGAACATCAATATCTTTCGGAAGAATTGATTTTAATATCGTATCACGACGCCAATTATCATATTTCAGTGTAATGTCCATTGTACTAAAATATTCATATCCATCTACTAGTAGTTTTCTATCATTCTCAGCAATATCCTCAAATTTCGTGACAATATCAGGATTTAGATAAATAATAGTTCCATCATTTGTCTTTTGAATTGATTTAAAATTACATAACTTTAACAAATATTTCTTTAACATGCGTATATTTTTTAAGACAGAAATGTCACGTAACTTTAACGTTGGTACAGTCACAACTCTTGTGAATGCATCACGATCCAAGCACACCATCCCACGGACAGACGTTGGAGGAACCAGCAAGGAAGTCATAGTAGTTGTATAAAAGCTGTACTGGTTATTCAAGCAACAACGTTGTCGTACGACACTGAAGAATCTGCCAATTGCCATATACAGGATCATACACTGTAGAACAATACAAACAACTAACCGTAATAAATATCTCATAAAGATCTCAATTTTTTCTTTAAGAAATAATAACAGAATGTCTATAGAGTGACCCCGAATTTAAATGGCTAAACTTCGGGAGCGTACAAGGAATTGATAAATTATGAAAAAAATTGCGCATGAATTTCGACTTTCTACGCGAAGCGACAGCTACCATACACCATTAAATGGGTTGGGTTATTTTTAACAGTAGTGGAACTCCCTCGCAGGGGGTGCGAAACCTACTGTATTCACGCGTACCCTTTACAACATAAAGCGACATGGAAGTTGCGAGCTCATTCGCGGAACAAGAGGTGGAGTAAGAGTTGTTTCGTATGAATACAGTAGGTTTCACTACTGTTAGACAATTACTTCAACGCTTAATATCTGAAAAACTATAACAGACCGCCACCTAGTTGTTAAGGCAAAGTCACTCAGAATCATGACCTTGACAACATTTGTCAAGGTCATCGGAGCTGGCTCCCCTAAAGTACATAATTACCAATCTATTCTCGAAATCAACCTAGATTTTTTTAGTTTCAGCATACTATTAATTTCTTTTCTCTTTTTTCTTTATTTATTTTTTCATTTCCCTAATGTGTATTGTTAGACAGAATTAACATTAGATTTGATTTCTTGGTTGTGGAGGATTAAACTCACTGTGATTAAACATCTTTTGATTCTTTTTTATTTTTATTTACGTAATTTGATTGCCTCTGAGCAAGGCTCAAAAATGAGTCAAAACATGTAATAATAAGTAATTATTATAATAAAAAAGTTTGGTTTGATATGTATCAGCATTTGCATAAAGTTATCTATGCTTGACTTGTAGTGCTCTTTTCTCTCCGAGTTTGTATTTGATTTATATAGGAGTTTTTGTTATTTAAAATTATTATACGCTTTATTTCTTTATAATGTATATAATATGTCATAAATGAATATAAAAAAAATAATAGGTGTAGAAAGGCTATGAGCGCAAGATTATTTGACACCTATTTATGACAAAAAGCATTGTTTGAGACGCAATCATTTCATCTACAGCAAGTAATAAGACTGTTATTTTATTTTTTTCAAATTTATATATGTTTCACATACTTTTTAAATTTTATATGTTCTAACATTGAGAATGACCCAAGCAAAATCGAACATCTATTTATAATTGTCATACTTTATATTTTATACTTTAGTTTATTGTTTAACTTACGTTTGTGTTTTTGCTTATATATTATATGTATAATGTTTTCATGTCATTAAACTTTTATTACTTAATATCTGATTCGTAGCCTTTCTATACCTATTATTTTTTAATTTATTGAGCTACACTACCTATATTAATAAATAAATATGTTTTAACAAATTGACAAACTAATGCGAAAATCACAAAGATGAAAAAATAATACCTTCATAAATTAATTTTTTTATTAGTTGTAATAAATTAATGTGCATTCAATCTGTCTTTCCAAGTTGCATAACAAAAAATGTCTTTTTTTTTACTTCCTGCACTATTCACATCTTCTCTCTTATATGGTATAAAGAAAAGAAGGTAATTATTCAGAACACACTATTCACCTTCAGTTTCAATAAAATTATGTTCATTCGACGCGTTTTTGCATAAAACGAAACAATCTGGCAGTAAAATATTGTTCTCAATCTCACAAAGCAGGATAATTATTAAAAATTTTTTTAATCGTTAAAGTTAATTATTGTTAGGTTAGGAAATCAGTTACACTAATGACATGGTTACACAAATGTCACACAAATGTTCTGTTTTCTAAATACAAATTCTCTGCTTTACAAACATAAATTTTCTGCTTAAAAAAAAAAAAATAATATAGAAAATAGTTTTATTAGCAGAGAATTTAAGTAATCTAACCTGTAAGTCTATGCAATCCATGTGACAGATTTTCTAACCTAATAATAGTTAACTTTAACGATTAATATCTCGCTTTGCAGAACTGAGCACATTTTACTGCCAGATTCTTTCGTTATATGCAAAAACGCGCCGCATAAGCTTAATTTCATTCAAAATCGGTGAGGAAGAGTGTCTCCTTCATGATTACCCACACCAAATCGGATATGAAAATATAAAATTATTTACCTGATAGCTTTATAGGAAATTCAATATTTAATACAGGTAACTTGTGTAATAACTTTGGTTGCTAAAAAAAATAAACGAAAAGTGTCGGCATCACTTAACAGACAAAGAATAAATCGTGAAAGAAAACAGATAACACAACGCATATGCATATACTGCCGACTGCGTATACCGACCATAGACTTTTCTCTTGGCTGCACCAGTGCAACACTCAGCTGAACTTTTGCACTAGTTCATCTTTCTTCCTTTTCTGTCCAGGAGAAGGAAAAAAGATGAACTGGTGCAATCACCCTACACTGGTGAGAGAAAAGTTGGATAACTATAAAATCACACAACAAATGATATTATTTCTATGATTTTTCAAATTACGTGATTAAAAAAAATAATGTAATGATTTGGGGCAGTCCATTATGTAATTTACTTGTTTTAATTACATTATTTCGTTATGTAACTTTGTGATGTGATTTTTTTCAGCAGAGTGATCCAAAGTTGGATGTTTGTAATTAAAATTAAAAAATGTAAGTATAATGCAGAGTATCATAAACAAATGTCAAATGCTCACGCCCTTGTTTCTTTAATTATATAAACAAAAAAGTAAAGGGACATTGTAAGAGTCATATGAAATAATTTAAAAAAAAAACAAAAATAAAGCGAAACAGTCATATATATAATAAATTAATTTCTTACAAAATTCGAAATGTTTCTTTAATTATATGTTTTTACAAATTATAAACCTTGTTACATTAATTTCAAACATTGTTTTAAACAGTTTAAATAAATAAATATTAAATACTGCTCTTACAAGTGTTATTTATAGTTATTCAGAACTACTGGCAGTTCTTCAGATAATAATTCCTCACATTTATAATTTTCCATTGTCTGTACAATTGCAGGCATTTTTTCGGAGGAGTCTATTCTATTAATTTCCGAAATTAGCTCTGATGTTGGCTTTAATGGCACACGATTAACAAATGTATCCAGTGGAAGCATTTGATTATCTAGTAGTTTATTTATGACTGTATCACTTGTATCAATAGAATGAGCTGGACCGCAATCTGGCCTCTTTGGTCTTTCCTCTATAATGTAAATAGAATGATATAAAAGAAATTAATTAATTTTTAAAACTAATAAAAAAATGTTTTATACATGTATAATTATAAACTTTACGTTTTAATATATCACATGCCACATAATCAGCAGCTCTAAATAACTCTGCTTTTATAAGAAGTTCTTGTAACAATTTTAATGTTGGTCTCTTTCTGTCCATAGTACTCCACTCATCCAAAAATATTTGAGCTGCATTGCGTTTATCACTATTTGCTGTATGTTCGATGATGCTAATAATGAAATTTTTATTACACAATGATACATATTGTAAGGTAAAAATTTAAATAATATGAGTTACCTGATATGATCACTACTAAATTTAGGAACATTTCCTTGTTTAAGTACAATGGACATTAATTTTTTCCACGAATCAGAAATGCTCAATATATTTCCTAAAGTATATAACTCAGCGGGTCTCAATTTTCGTATTTCCATATCTAAATGTGCTTTATAAGCCATTTTTAGAGATAATGGTACTATAAAACTACAATTTTCATAGAAATTATAGCGTTTAGTTTTCGATATTTACTATAATTCACTGTGGGTGTTTTCTACTTAATGACACAACTAATACAAATCAACACAAATATTATTTTTGGTGCAAACCGCAACGGAATAGCGTAACGTGGATCGAGAACAGAACCAATTATGAGCGTTCTGTGTTTCTCAATAATTTTTAGCGGAATAGCTTTTGCAAAGCTGCGTAATATACACACACAACTGTGTACATATGCATATATCACGTTCTGTGTAGCTAACCTAAAAGAAAATAAAAGTGCAATAAGAACGTGTAAAATAAGCTGCAAGAAAAATAGAACCGCAATTACAATATACGATATCATTAATATATACATACGTTATTAATAATTTTGTTATTAACTAGTTCTGTCTTTCCTCTAAACAATGAGCAATAATTTCTCTCTGCACTCACCTAGGGCAGAATCCATAGATGTTGCTCAAAACGTCAAAACTCGAGATGTTATCCGGGCCTCTTTCACCAACGCCGATTAACTTAATTGATGATTAAGTCGATTGGAATTGACCAATCGCATTTATCATTTATAGTTTTGACGACAGACGCGATGGACTAATCGTCGATTAAGTGAAGGGGATCCTAAATTACCCTACAGGCCTCTATATTACCGACAAAATCGTCTAATTTTTGTATCGTAAATACTTTTTTTGTCATTCACAGATTCGAATAGAGGCCTGTAGGGTACATAGCATGCACGCGCGAAATTATATGCTGATAAGTTACCATTCGGTCGACATTATCGACATTTTTAGTTTCGTGCTGCTCCGCGTAAGCGAGGGCGCAGCAGTCTCTTGCATCAATTTTTCAGCAGGATCTCCAAAGTCTGTATTATCGACCTCGATTAAATTCGGCCTTTACTTTAGAATCCCCATTTTTATTCCTAAATTTTTTAATTTACAATTTCTTTTAGCACCAACAAGATGAATTTTATTCGAATACATTATTTATTCGAATTATAAGTATATTATTCATTCGAATACATTGTAGGTATATTTGAATAAATTTTATTCAAATATGCCATTTATTTTTAGGATTCGTTCAACGTCGAAGCAAAAAAGAGATCATTTTTACTTCAACGTTGAATAACTCGATACAAAAAATCATACAAAGGTCGGGAATAAAGCAAATTAAAGGTAAAGATATTCAGTCTTTCGAAAGCTTGTTTATCGCATATATTTTAGCACAAATTTCGTTCAAAATTTTAAGATTTGATGTGTCTCCATTTTTGTTTATGTAACTTCATGAAATATCGGCAAGACCATTTCTTAAATAACTTATATGTGGTAAAAAGTAGAGATCTCAAGCTTTAAAATGCTTTGTTAAACATCTCAATACGATATATGAAAGTTATTTTATCTTAAAGTTTACTTATTTTTGCAGAGTGAAACAGGTGATGCTTTAATTTTGTTAAGTAAATGTATTTATATTTTTAATGCGTAATATTTATACTTATATACTTATAATATTTATTAAATACTTATTTTTAATGTGCGTAATATTATTTATTTTAAGTGTATAATATGCACTAATGGTAATTACATACGTGCATATAGTACAATAATAATTTAATTACACTTAAACATAATTGTTTAATTAATATCAATATAGGCATTATGTGAAAGCTCATTGAATGGCAAACTGGCTTTACGTGTGTATACGTGTGATAGTCTGAGCCTTAAAAAATAAAATAACTTTTTCAGTTGAGAGGTCTCGAGGTCTTAGGAATGTACCGATTTTAATTGGACTAGTCGTAATCGAAAACTGATACATCAAATATAGATATATAATAAAAATGTTATTAGACCTTCTGTTATACTTTCAGTTTTTGAGATATCTTAACAAAAATAAATTTTGACAGAAGAATTTTGAATAAGTTTGGTAACGCCGCGACATTTGTTTAACGCGCGCAGTGACATTCACGTCATTTTATGTCAAATATAATTTCTTTTCGCTTATTTTGTATCTCGCGCCATTACTACATCGCTTGATTTTGTTATGCCAAAACAGTCGTTACAGCAAATCATAATAATCTTACTAAAAATGTTATTTTAGAAAATTAAGTTTTTTTTTATAAATCGAGTTTATAGATAATTTTATATAAAAAAAATTTCAATTAATTTTAGTTATTTAAGAAACAATATTTTCGCACACACCTGTTATTTAAGAAACAATATTTTCGCACACACCGTACTACATTTAATAAAAAATGTTTAAATTTGTCAATTCGTCTATGGTAAATGTATCTACTTATATTATTATATTAAATATTAAAATACTGCGAATATTATTAATTTTTTATTGCACATTTAATTTCTTAATTTGTTAAGTATATCGTTAACTAATTATAATTGAAAATTAACTTGGAAAGAAAAGGACACTATAGGAGTCAAGCGTAGATAACTTCAAGCAACGCCGATCCAGCAAATCTATCAATTATTAAAAAATTAAGCTTACATGTTTCGACTCATTTTTGAGTCTTCTTCAGAGACAATAAAAAAATTACGTAAATAAATTATAATTTGAAAAATAAAACAAAAGATAAAAAGATGTTTAATCATAGTGAGCTATTTATGAATTAATATATATTTTAATTATAATTGGATGTTAAAAAATAAACAGAGTATCACTGCGATGTCTATATTTTAAATAATGATTTGTTTATAATGGTTAGTTCTAAATTTTTATGCAAAACTGATTTTCCTGGAGAAACTATAATCTGAAGATTAATTAAAGAATTTTTCTTTTGCAATCAAGGCATTTATATCTGTAAACATCTTTATTTATGTACATAACGTTTTGCCACGATAAGCGTTAATATTCTGAAACTATTATCAAAAGCATTTTTTCTGATGCGTTTTACGAGCAATTTTCGATACGCGGTATAATCGTTGTAAAGCAGGAACTAGAAGCTAACTTGTATCTGCTCTTCTTTGCTGTTTTACGATCATGATCGTCTTCTACGTTGCCACATGGCTCGCCAGTAGTTCCGGTCGAGGAATTAAGACCAAAATACATGAAATGCATAACAGAGCCGAAGGATAAAGGCGGGTTCACACCTTGATGGAAAAGTGGAAAACGGAAAAGCAGTAACGAATCAGAACTCGCATTGGTAGCAAGTATAGAACTAACAGAAAGTCGACTACCAATACATTACGGACATAAAACTGTTGGATCAATAAGCATACAGCATAAAGTTGTCGTATTGATTCACATAAGATGTTCATTGGTCCAACGATTTTATGTTATATTTACGCTCACTGTTATGTATTTCATGTGTTTTGGGCTTTACTCTCAGTAGTTCGGCACACCCTGCCTCTCTTCTTTCTTGCACCATCCTACTTCCTCTTGAGAGATATTTCAACCCTTTTCAAGACGCTGAAAATATGTATAGCGGCTATCTTCTTCCATGTATACATATTCTTGCACAAACTTACAAACTACACTATTCCATTTCTAGACTTTCCTTTAATATATGTTTTTAATTTATTATATCCATTTATTATAATTTACTGCTTATTTCCAGGTTGGGAAGTAATGCGTTACTTGCATTACCGTTTTCGTTACTTTTTTTTTTTTTAGTAACAATCGTTACTTTTTTCTGTCTGTAATAACGGTAACGATAACGTTGTTACATTTTTACAGTTAATGGTAACAAATTTAGCCATTATTTTTACTGTTACTTTAGTTCTTCTTCAAATTCCCTGTGTGGCTTTCCGACTCAGATGGTTACACACAATACCATGTATCTTATATATTAGTTCACTATTATTTTTATAACTATTCAATAGATCGTACATGTATATTCAATAAATCGTAGTATATATACTCTAGATAGAGTAGTATGTATATACTCTAAATTTTTGGTACGGGCAATAAATATTGAAATACGCATAATAGTAATCCTGGTGGAAATAAATCGCTGAAATCTTTATCAATTAACTCATTTCATTATAAATTATACGAATAAAATATTAGAATTTATTATAAATTATACTAAAATAGGTCTATTGATAAAGATTACACTAATTTATTTTCACCAGGAAACATTAACGTTTAAAAACAAATGTTTAATCTATTATTTTTCATCTAAATTCTTATAAAAATGTTTAAACGATGTTTATATTAAAACAATAATATTAAGAAAAAATAAAGAATTCCCGCGAAAAAAAAAAATTTTATATTCTAAATAAAAGTCTTATAAGTTCTTTATAAAGATTCATCAAAATTCATATAAAGAATTTATAAAGTCTTTATATAACCTTATAAATAAATATATATTTTTAATATAGTTTATATTATAAACTTATTTAAGTTTAATAAGTCCTTATTAAATCTTATTAATGTCCAATTTATATATATTTAATTAAATCTTAATAAGTTTTAAATAAGTTGAATTAATATATTTTAATATGGTCTTAACAAGTTTTAATAAGTTTTAATAAGGTCTTAATAAGTTGAATTAATAACTTAATATGGATCATTATATGGTCCAAATTAAATCTATATAAGGTTTTAATAAAACCACATTTATTGGAATTGTTAATAAGTATTATATTAAATTTTAATAAAATTTATATTTAATTATATTAAATCTATATATATTTTTTTTTCACGGGTTAGTAAAACTGTAGGTAAGTTTAATAGTATTGAGAAAAGCTCTTGCTTTATACATATCCAAACTAATTATAGTAGAGTTTGCAGAATATTTATTTTCAATTCAAGTTTGAATATTTATTCTCCCTTCTTAATTATTAAATTAATTATTAGCTAATGCAAAAAATTTCAAGTTTCATACAACTTATAGTTTAGCACTATAAAAAAAAAAGTAATGAATCATTACTTTTCAAATAACGGTAACGCGCGCTTTACTTTTTAAAATTGATATAAGAAATAGCGGTAACGATCGAGTTACTGTTTTCAAATAGTAACGGTAACGGTAACGTGTTACTTTTTTGAGGTAACGCGTATCAACCTTTTGCTTATTTCTTCATTCTACAAAATACAAATTCGATTGTCAAGTAAACATATCTTTCCAATATAACAAAAGAAAAAGATATTTCAAGATCAAAAAGTATCGTTACGTGGGAAGATTTTCGTAGCGTACATTCAGCTCGGCGGATACAAGTGCTCTTATATCGTATGTCTACCAAATCGCGATAAAAAAGTATGAAGCGGTCGTTTGATTGCTTTGACAAGTATTAAAAATATGGTAGTGCATGTAGTCAGCATAGGAAGGAAGAGTGTGGTTCGACCACTTAGATCTCACTGAAAAACCACGACACATCCATGTGTAGGAGTTACTCTCCCTAATTACATGCTTCGAGTAAGATGTACTCATTGGACGTATGTGCGTCCCAAGGAAACGCACACAATCATGAAATTTCAAGTCAATTAATTTGCATCTGCAGATTTTAGTGAAGGCAACGTGTTAATTCTTGAAAAATTGCGTTTCATTTCGACAATCTCGCTACCAGATGTAACGATATATAATTAAAGAAAAAATAAAAACTAAATTAACTTTTTAAACATATATATTCAGTTAGACTTTACACACATATATTGCGATTATACTTATAAATATTTTTCTTGTCTTGACGATCTTGAATACATCAACGAAAATATTATTAATTATAAGTAATTTGAATCTACAGTATATAAAGACTGTACGCTATTTCGCTAGAATAAAAACAACTAATTGACATATCGGCAGTAAATAATTACTTTAAATATTGAAAATTCTACCACACTAATAAAAATTAAAAAAAATACAACGATGAAACATAACAAAACAATAATATACAAAGTATTTAATTATAATGTAAATTGTTAAATAATATATTCTGATGCGTAAATGAACCAAAGTTTCATTTTCTTATTCGCGTTTTCTTATGATAACCAGCACAAACCGTACGAGGATAATATTAATAACATTATATACATAATAAATGTATACGGAATTTTTTATCAGTACATTTCCGAAGACACGACGCGATTCTATAAGATAATGCCAGCTTCGCTCAACTAATACGTTTTTATAGAGAAAGTGCAAAGAATGCGAACTCATCGATCGCCGAATTAAGCCGGCAATCGACAAGTTAAATTCAAGACTAATCGTTCAATCAGACGCCAAGCGGCCGCAATCATTTATTACGCCACGTGGGGTATGAAAAATATGCACGAGAAAAACAGGATTTGTAAAAATATATGATATATCTATATGTATACACATATACATACATACATACGAAAAATACAAAAAATATATATATTATATATTAATAATATTGAAAACAAGCAAAAAGACGATGTCTCTCTGGTAACAAAAGCTCACCTCAAAGTCCCAAAATTTGAAAAAATCATGCCAACGATGAAATGTTCGTCGAATAAAAATAGTTAGACATTTAAATTGTGATTTGAAGTCAAAGAAAGTAAAAGATTAATATCACAGTAAGTATGCATAACGTTCGATGTATAAAATTGAGATAAATTAACAAAAGTACATAATACTGAAACAAGTAAAAAGTATAAAAAATTATTACTGCTGATGATTAAAAATATCTAACTGTCCCGAACTAAACTCATGTACCTAATAATAATAGTCTTGAGGTCTGTTCTTTATTGCTGAACTTTTGCACTAGTTCATCTTTTTTCCTTTTCTCTCCAGGAGAATTAAGAGAAAAGGTAAAAAGATAAGCTGGTGCGAAAGTTCAGCAATAAAGAACAGATCTTTGGTAATACAAAATCAAATCTTGTTTATAATCAGAATGTATGATTTATGTAAACCTTCTGTGTCTGTTTGGAGTTTAAGACTGTTTCTCTGTTTTTTAATGTTTATATAACGTCTCCGAGGTAAGGTGTTTATTGTAACACGGAAAATTCATTGTATTATTATTAATTTTAAAATAGATATATAATTATTAATTCTTTATTCTCTCTCTTCTCTCTCTCTCTCTTTGACTCTTACATATCCTATATTTTTGTATTTTGAATATTAAGAGTCCTGTTATAGTCATTTTGTGTGTGATAAAATGAAATTCATTTGTAAATTAGAATAATTAAAATATATGTTTCTATTTTTACGCAAGGAAATCGACGTAACATTTCCATTCATTGAAACTGAAAGAATTAATGAAGACTGTCAACGGTTTTTTCCGAGGTCGAGGATACAGAAACCACCCTGTGTGTGGGTGCGCGGTTCGATCCAGGATTCGCACACGAATCTAGAATCCTCATTGCGTATGTAGGACGTGGGACAGATAGTCAAGCTTGAAATAAAGACGAATCGTTTCCCGTAGGCGATCGTGATTGGTCTCGGGGATGTGAAAAGAGGTGAAAGACAATAAGATGGAAAAACAACATCTATGTATTCACAATGACGCTATTCCGCCATCTATATAAAACCCCGAGGATCACCATCGTGCTTGACATTATTTCGCTACGGAGTCTCGAGAAACGACGTATCTCCGAAATGATCGTCACCGGGAATCTTAGACGCGCAACTATCATCTGCATCTTGGCTATGCTGTTCTGCTTAGGGTCTCGCGCTTCCAGTGAATACGGTAAAAAGTTTAAGCCATGTTCAAAAAAGGATACTCAAAAATTTAAACCTTTTTAATAATATATTACTATGAAAAGTAACTGATATATTGTTAATTGAAAGTGCCAGTACAAAGTGAACATACATAAAGTGTATGTAGTTTTCAATCAGATCAAATGTCGCTCGGGCGTCGTACGGCATTTGGACCGCGCGCGGTGAGGTGAGGGGGACCAAGCGGAAGGCGGAGGCGATTCAAAAATCTGCCGAAAGTTACATACACTTTATGTATGTTTACTTTGTACTGGCACCTTTAATTAATAATATATCAGTATATAAGTTTTCATGGTAATATATTATTATTAGATAAAAAGGTTTAAATGTTTGAGTATCCTTTTTTGAACACGACTCGAACTTTTCATTTTTATATGATTTTTTCGGATATTATTTACTTTATAGAGTACAAATATATCACAAATATATATAAAAAAAAAAAAAGATTTAAAAGTATTATACAACGAAAGAGAGTGAAATACGGCGAAAGAGAAGGGTGGTGGGGGGAGGGGAGGAAGGGGGTGCGGTGAGTCGAAGATGGTGAAGGTGCGAGTGAAAGGTGAGAGGGGATGTTATAACAGAAAGTTTTAATACGGCCTTGTGAATGCGGACAGAGAAGGAGAAGAAGAAGAAGAAGGAGACGTTTCTTAATTTTTCATTAAAATCATCACTTTTCTACCGCTTGTATCCCCAAACCGGCTTGACCGATTAAACATTTTTTTTGGCTCAAATTACTCCGTGGGGGTGCCCGCCCTTTCAGGACATATTAACGTTCGATTCAAAATTTTTTATATTTTAGTAGTTATGCACTCCCGAAAAAGATGGACTTTGGTGGCTCGGGTTAAAAGACTTGTAATGTCTTTTAGTTTTTGACCGGATACACTACCGCGTCTCCTGGTACCGATTTCTGCGTAAGCAGTCATCAAAAAAGTTTTGATTGGTTGTATTAATTGTGCTTTTGTAGAATCGAGGGAATTGGGCTTGAACGGCGGATCGAACGACGGCTCGTGTATTGAAGGCAAATGTATCAAACGTACCATGCAGGATATAGCCAGCGGCATGTGGTTCGGACCGCGTTTAGGAAGACGACGCAGATCGGACGAGAAACAGGAAGTGAGTCCCGAGATAGAAATTCTGGCGAATGCATTGGACGGTGTGCATTGGACGATTATTACGATTCCCGGTGAGAAATGAAATCTTTTGAATTAATTCATCATTTTGTTAGTATAAAGGTACATTTGATAATTTTTTTTCTTTTATCATAATTACATTTGATCGATAGTATTGTCAACTTTCGTTATTATCAATACGTTAAGTTTGCCTTTTTTAAATTTGTCTTTTACATAGCAAAATTCTTCGAGTAGTATCAAAAAAGCTTTCTTTTCACGATAAAAGTATGCAAATATATAAAGATATATAATTTTCGAATTATAAACAATTGTAAAAATAAAAATGCTTTTGTGAACAGTTAAAGATATGTCACTAAAATAATATAATTATTAAAATATAATTGTCGTTAATTTTTTACATGTTTCTTTATTAACTCTATTCAAATAAAATCCCAGTCACCTTTTTATTTTCTTTAAATTCTCATTGTAAAGTTCCATTTGGAAATTTATCTAGAAAAGCTATTTCATTTAACGTCCCTGAATAATTACTTCATTCCCGATAATTCAAATAGCTTTGAATGATATCAAAGTTTATTGACTTATCGATTTGTGTGAATTTCAAGATTTAATATACATATGTATAAATATATGTATGATCCATAATTTTCCTTATCATTGAATATGACTGTTAAGAATAAATTTTAGCTAACGACAAGAGACAACCGCCTCAATTTACACCGCGTTTAGGACGAGGATCGAACGAGAATCTATTCTCCTCTAGAGATGCGTATGAAGCTGATGAAGATGACCGTCGGTTATCGCCGCTATTCACGTCTCGCTTAGTACGTCGGTTTCCTTGGATACCGTCGCCGAGACTTGGACGTCAATTACGCAACGTATTATGAAGATTATAGATATTATATAAATGAAAGACAGATAGTCATTAAAAGTTGAAGAACAAAGTAGACTTGCGCGATTTTGTGTAGATCTGACGAAACGACAACCACAGCACTATTATATATATGTAAAATATAGAAAAATAAAATATATATATATATTTGTATTGCTAAACTATTATCTTTTTCTTGCATTTTGTAAAATATAAATCATCTAAAAATACTCTACTCTCTAAAAATGAATCAGCGTATCACTTTATTCCTAGATAGCAAATACACGTCATTTTGACGTCAAATTTTAGTCATTTACTGACCATGGCTGACGTCTTAATGGCGTCCTAACGTCGCAATTAAAATTATTGACGTCACCGCAAGGACGTCATTTTGACGTCATGTTAAGATGTTTTCAAGCAGCAAATTATATTTACTGTCTGGAGAATTAACCAGGCCCAAAATATAATGTCATTATAACGTTATGTGATGACGTCATAATGACATCATAACATTGGTTAATTTTCGGTCACTTGACGTCATTCGTACCAACATGATCAGAATTTGACGTCAAAATGACATGTGTTTGCTATCTGGGATCATTCCTGATTTTGGCAGACACGAACCACCTCAATAGTATACCAACAATGATTGGCCTGCTCTAATGAACGATTCTACGTGATTTAAGAGTAATACGGATGAACATTTTTAAGTGTTTAACTAAACAAATATATATTTTGTTATAAAAATATCAAAATAAACGGGTTTGTATATAATTACCGTTATTGGGAACAAATAGATTAGTACGAACGATCGTGGGAGCGATTACTCGACTCGATCGAAGTATACAAAAAAGTCAGATAAATCTTCTGATGAACTATCGGAGGTGTCTCGCATCTGATTACTAATCCAGGAGCCCATCACAGACTTTTTGGACATATAGTATTCAGTTGGAGATCTATATTACATAGAGATATATATAGGCATAGCGGCGCAAAGTGAGCTCTTAGAGCTCGGGTATGACAGTATTTCTGTTGCCATTTAGTAAACAATTTTTATTTTTGCGTAAGTTAATGGAATATACTATTGGCATACTGCTTGAGTGGATGAAAAGATCGCTACGTCGATTTAAAGACGTGCGTATAAGACGTCAGACCTTTCGTAAATGCTTGATTTTAACGTATAATGTACCATAATATGTTTATTGTCAGTGCTCTTTGAATGTTTCTGACGAAACTTTACTTTTTCGTTGATTTATCTTTTAATTGATTTTCATTGTATTTATCGTATTTATTTAAATAAAATTTAAATAAAACCGTTTAAACTTCTTAATACAGCGTTACATGTAACGATTGATAATATATTCTATTGATATTATTTATTACAATTCGAGATATCTCTGTTATTACCTTTTTTTTTTTTCATCATTGATACATTCTTTTTTCTTGTGACAAATAAGTACAAATACGATTCTTTTGTGCTTTTTGTGGATGGAGAAAATCGAGAATAGGCACGTGCTATGTCGAAATAGGTACGAAAGAGGAGTATAGGTGAATCGGCAATGCTATAAACTCTTGTCCTGACGAAGCCCAGAACACCTTCTGCGGTCGACGATGCACGGAGGGCAAAATGAGAGAGAAAGAGAGAGAGAGAGAGAAGGAGATGATAACAGTTCCATGATATTGTAAGAACTTAGCTATTCTCGGTAGCCAAGAAAGAAGAAATCGTTTCTTCGCACGTAAAAATGAATTTCCGCTGTATAGCATTTATGTATTTCTATACATATACAAGCTGATTTCCAAACATTTATTGTATTATAATCAAAATCATATAATAGTTTGCACAAATATTTTGTTAATCTTTGCGCTAAATGCATCCAATTTATAAAAGACAATTTTTATTTTCTTTTTATTCAAATAATAGAATATATATAAGATTATATATATTTATTATAATAGAATATATATAAGATTATATATTCTATTATTTTTTTTCGGACATCTATATACATATTAAAAAATATTAATATTATATCGTACTTACTCGTAATTTGCAGATATCAAAACTTCAGATAATGTCGCGAATTTGACAGCGACATGAACATATACACGATGATGTTCACGCATCAAGCGATCATGTCAAGCGGTTATATTTTTATTTTACGCACTTGGCGTCGCGACGCTGCCGCGTCGCTTGATAAATCAAGTGATTGAAGAAATTAACAATAATCAGAATTGGAAAGTAACGCGTTATATTAACGTTACCGTTACAAGTTACTTTTTACGATAACGAATAGACATTTATCTTACGTTGCTGAATCGTTCAACTTGTCACTAGAGCACCACTCGTGGTTTAATAGTTGGATGTAGACGAAAGAATTGTAGGATCGAATAACAAAATATTTTTTCGGTTTTCGTCAGCGTTAGAGGCGGCTGAAATGTTTAAGACGAAGCAACAGCTTAATTATTAACATTTTCAAAGTCTCGTGGACGTGCATGTTCGCGTATGATATAATGCCACTCGTTTTGATAAACAAACCGGCTCGCTTCATCAATCGCTTTGGTCCCAGGGATCACTCGCGTACAATACACAAATCCGACAATGTCGTCTTCGACTGGCACATCGAACCGCTGTTTGGATATGATATACTGATGGACCGGTGTTATCGAAGACTATTGTAAATATTTGATCTCGGAAAAATTAAAGTTCTTACAGATAACAAAAATTAATTGCGCTAATTTAACGCGCGTATGAAGCTGGGGGGCCCCTCAATATTAAAAACCGAATCTTTTCTTTTTGCGTTCGTTTGCTCATCGTTTGCTCTCCTTTAGTTTAAAAGTTATACGCAATTTAATTTTGGGATACTTCTTGGATTTTTGAAAATTCCCAACTTCCGATTCCTTCGAGACACAAACGATTTGAAGAGACACAAACGGGTATAAACGATACTCTTTCGAATGGCTGCAATTTTACAAATATTAATTTTTACCTCTAATTATGTAAATATCTTTGTTATAGAAAATTACAATAACAATAGTATATTTTTCATATAATTTTTACCAATGTGCAGGGCGTCATCAAAATCCGGAAAAATCGAACAATTTCTTAAATAAAGTGTTTTTAATGAAAAATTAAATATTACAAAAAATCCTTTTACATGGCACTTGGGGGATCCCTGTAGAACATAATTATTCGATATATCCCCCATTAGTTTGAATGACGGCCTCTATTCTCGGTCTGAAGCGTTCGCACACACGCTGTAATGTAGCGCTGTCCACGAATGCTGCCTCAATAGCGGTCCTTAATGACGTCACATTAGGATTTTGTGACGCATCTTGTAAATGTACATATTTTTATAATATTCTACGTAACATAATGGTAATATTTTTATGTTCGTATAGATGGATAACACAGCTTAAGAAAATTGTAATTTGATGGCGGGTTATGTATAAATATTTCTATAAAATTAACTTTCAATTGTAAATTTACTTTTGCAAATTGTTTAATTACTATAACATGAAAAAGAAAAGTTTTCTTTGTAAGTTGTGTGTGTAATTTTACTTAAATGTGTAAATATACGTCTTTAATATCTCTTTAAATCGTTTATGTCTCAAAGGAATCGGAAGTACGGAATTTTCAAAAATCCAAGAAGTATCCCAAAATTAAATTGTGCGTAACTTTCAAACTAAGGGAGAGCAAATGGAATAAATGTCAACGGGTCATTTGTGAGCAAACGATGACCAAAAAGAAAAATTCGATTTTTTAAATATTGGGAGCTAACTTCACACGGATTAATTACCCGTTTAATTTAACAACTTTTAATTGATTAATTAACTGAACGACTAACCGTATAATAATCAATAATAATTAAATTGAATATTTGAGTTAATTAAATCTGCAAATAATCGTACGAAATTACTTTGTATCAGAAAAGAAAACTTTCAATCAAGTTAATGATATTTAAAAAATTTTTTTATGGATTTTAATGTTCACGAGGAAATCTTTTCCTCCATAATACAAATATACATATTATCATCTGGTTCGTACAACTTATAATACTGAATGTATGCGTGCGTCCTTTCACGTTACGCTCTATGTTCTCATGAAGACATTGAATATTGGTTCAATATCAAGATGATTAATTAATTAAGTATTGCTTTCACGGTATAACGTATATTACTACAATAAAGAATTATAATTTCAACGAATACATCAGGAATTCCAAACATCAACCAAAGTTGCATTTTACCAAACTATTAACATTTTATCAAAAAGTTCTTCATGTATCTTAATCAAAGGTTTATATTTAATCTAGTACTTGATTTCTACGAGAACATACTGTTTCGTTTCCAGTCTTTTATTATTAACCGTCATGATATTCAAATATTTATCTGAGTTCAACGCATAATTTGAAATTGATATTTCTTTCGACTCTGATATTTGTCTGTAATTAACTTTCAGCATGTTTTAGAATAAGAATTTTATACCAACGAATGACAAGTTTGAATAATTTTAATTTTTAACAACCACCAATTTTTGGATTAATAAATGCTGGCACAATTTTTTTACTTAAGGTAAGTTATTTTTTTAGATTATTATTATTGTAAATTCGACTTTTGACATATAATACTTGATACAGGACACGAAAATTATTAAAAGAAATTATACTTCTCAATAATTCCGTTACGAATACAATTAATCAGAAACCAGTGACATTGAAAATGACCCGATCGGCGTCGAAACGTATGTGAGAAACCATTTGTAATGTAACTGTTTTTATCATGTTTTGAATTAACCTCTTTGTTATATAACTGGCTCTGAGCCCTTCAACTTTATTTTGTTTTATATTAATAGAGCCTTAAATTATTGCTTATTATTTTCATATTTGTCTATTTGAAAAATTTATTTAATTATAATAATTCTATTTATATAATATTTTTTGGCGATTTGTAACTTTATAAGAGAGTATATTATATTACACCTAATTGCATATTTTTATAAATAAAAGATGGTATTGTTATCAAAAACATAAAACGTACTTTGAACGATAGCATAATTTTTCTATATAGAACACCTTTTTTTTCTTATTTGAATAAATTATAAAAAAAAAACACGGTTCTCACGATCCTATAAGATTTAATATTGTTTATAAAAACACATTTTTATGATGCGGCACAGAGTAATCAAATACAACTATAACGAATTTAAAGATTGTGTGAAATCAATTAAATTGAGGGCAGCATAAAAATACTATTATGTTTACCATCGTACTGTAGAGATAAACGGATATTAATATTTTCTACTCGGGATGTATTAGCTACATGTAAAGTATATGTATACGATATATGGCACCCATTATTGGCGCCAGGGTAGCCACGAAATTCGAAACCGAAAGCGCTCAGCACAAATGAGTTCTCCGTCTATAATGGGCCAATTGAGTAATTCTCACGGCTTCTTCTTTTGAGAAGTACGGAGTATGTTACATATATGTAGTATATATGTATATACTATATACGAGGTGTGTAAAAAAAGTTCGTGCCCTCGATTCACTAAAAAGCCAAATTAAATTATTCTGTAACGGGATTGTGATTGAAGTACTCTCCCCTTCTCTCTCTCTCTCTCTAACAGAATGTGCATTTGATCTAACGCTTCTTCCATTTCTGAAAACAGTGCTGCTTATCTTCCACTGTCAGTTTCTTTAAAAACTTCGTCGTTTTTCATTCTATGACATCCACGAAACGTTCACCCGGCATGATATTTTTTACTTTAAGGAACAGATCACAGGAGTCACAGGGTGCTATATCAGATGAATAGGCCGAATAGTTCATGATATAGATATAGTGATATTGTTTTCGGTCAAAAACTCACGCGTAATAAGCGAAACTTGCGGAACAATTTTTGCACACAGCTTCTGCATGTTCAAATTTTTTAAAAATTTGTTAAAAATTTTTTTTCAATTGTGTCTAAACACTACCGTTGCTTATTCCAAGTTCTTTTGCAATCGTTCTAATAGTAATTCGACGGTCTGCTTTCACCAAATCATGAGCACGTTGAATGTTCTCATCGACACGTGATGTTGAAGGGCGTCCCGCTCATGCGTCATCATCGACGCACTGCCTCTCCTCTTTCAACCTCGGTCCACCCATTTATGCACAGTTCTACGTTTCTCATAACAGATTCACCAAACACCATTTCCAACATTTGAATAATTTCCTGGCCGTTTTTGTCAAGTTTTACAAGAAATTTGATGTTGGTTCGTTGCTCGGTTAAAACGTCTCGCTCCATTCCGCCGACACGACCAAAACCGTCATTAATAAAAGCAGACACGAAAAGATCTGAGATCTCACTCGATCGTGATCAAACTTTTACTAAGGACACGTGGCTTCTTCCGAGACGTTGCGCCACTGTACAAGCTTGCAGCATTGCCACGTCTGCAGAATAAAATTCAGTGTACGAACTTCTTGTACACACCTCGTATATATATATATATATATACCATATTGTGTATGTATGTTGGTGTGTGTGTGCGCGCGCGCACGAAATAGTAACACTATCTATGTAGAATATCTTCGCTATTTTTAGATTTATAAAAATGATTTATTTATGAAAGTTGTATAGTATCAAGAGGACCACAATAGATATATACTACTAATAATTTTTGTGGACGGAGGCTCTTCGAAAATTTTAAGAACATTTCTACTTTTTAAAATGGAGTTATTTGATTTTCTATGTAATATGTGTGATTCTTAGTTATTTTGCGTACAAAAGTATAAAATATAGAAATGTCGAGAAATTAATGTAGCTCACGAAATACTTTACACTTTTATTCTCAATTTAATTTTAAAAACTTTCTTGTTTAAAAATTGATATATGTAATGAAAACTTACATGGCTGTACGGTATATTAAAAACTCGACTGATTAAATATCGTTAATAACGAAAAATCGTTGATACGTATTTATATTATTATTTTCATACATTTATAGATTCTTTAGATAATATAATTTATTAGAAAGAGATAGAAAGTAAAATATTACATTTTATTATGGTACATTTATTGCTGGTGACATTTTATACATTTTGATAACAGTACTTTATACAAAACTTTACAAAGATTTTTAATTCTAATTAACGATATGTTATTCAACCCAAAAAGAATCGTAATCTTGTATAATCATAACTTAACTATTATTATTATTAACTTACGAAAAAAAGACTCTCATCGATAAGATAATATTCTCTAAGTATGAATACCGACATAAAAGGAACAAAACTGTATGTACAGTACATAATAATCATAAACGCACAATATGTACACAATAATTTCATCCTTTTTTACATTGAATAATTACATCTTTTTCGGCGCGACTTCTCAACATTTTTCTCGAAAAAGACTTTTTTTACAAAACATTTTATCAATAAAATTATATATTAAATTCTTCAATAATTTTGCATTTTTTATAGATCTACGAATATTCGCAAATAATTGAAAGACACATCGTTAAATCGCGGATGACACTTTCCTTCCGACGTGACGGTAAATAATAATGTCACGCGCAAAAAAGAACGATCGTTTCGAGCAATATTTTGTGAAATATCGTGAATATGTTTTGACAGTGATGTCTCCGGTATATTTTATTGCATCTGGTTGATGGGTGATTCTTGCTTCAATTCGAGGGCCCACATATGCTGCGGCCAACCCGTCCGTCCTTTACTCTTCGTCAGTTCTTCATTGCCGAGATTTAAAGCAGATTGCAAACACGATTCATTCTGCAAAGAAATAAAAGTACTCGATGATATGTCTCCATCAAAATTAATGTTGCACATATAATGTAACTTTAAAATCTGGATTGCTTTTTTTCATTTCGTCTTTAATTTAATATTAGACCTAAATCCACATATGGAGGTATATAATTTCAAATAATTGTCCAACAAATTTATTTAAGAAACGAAGGACATGGGTCACGAGGCCCACGAGTAAAAATAGTGATCTTATTATTGAAGATAGAAAATTCCACGTCCGAAGTTTAAAATTAAAACAGAATTAGACGGAAAATTGACTAAAGTTTTTTTTATTTTGTTGTAATAATACCTCTTAGTTTTTTAAAGACAATTTTCGACGGAAATTCTCGAAGATCCATTATTAGAATGTAGCTGAATCCAAATAATGTATTAATATTTCATATAATGAATTTTTATTAAAGTATGAAATAAGTATGTGTGTAATCAGTTATATCTATAAAATCATTATTTGTAGCAAGTATTTTATGATTTGTTCGTATTGAATTATTTCTCAATGTGTTATAATATATAAATTAAGTATAGTTAAGAAAAAAAAATTATTTTTTTATCATCTTCTATATTTAATTTTATTAGGTTTTATATGAAATATAGTAAAATCATATAATTTTGATGTAATTTTTAATAAATCATGACATGATAATGATTTTAAAGATCGAATTCTCAAGCCGATGTATAACGAATGTAATTATAGTGGTGAATGTTAGAGAGATGCTTATAAAACCGTTTTGAGAGATTTAAGAAAATCTCTCAAAAGTCTCTGCAGAACACACAAAATAATTTATCTTGAAGAACTTTCAAACCAGCGATCAAAAGCCGCTGTAAGCAACCTCGAGTAGCTCTCGAAATTCTTTAAAAATTTTCGGATGAATAAAAGATCTCAAGAAAATATACGAAAATGAACGAGAAGCAGAAAAAGCGAAGTTAGATAAACAGAAATATGTTAGCATTGTCTTGTTAGTATATAGCAAGAATTGTTAGCGTTAAAAGTTGTTATTAATCGTAGAATTTTGCTTTTTTTTTATATAAAATTATCAATTAATTTACGCAGCTATTATTAAAAAGATACAACAATGTGATACTCACGGCTAATAAGAGTCAAGAACTTTCAACATAATTATTTTAAAAGTTCAAAAAATTATTTTTAAATATGCATCTTGCTAAATTATTAGATATACTTGAGCAGAATCTTTCAACATACACTTTTTTGCAATGCATCTTTCATCCCTCCACTTTTACCTTTTGTTTTCCTTCAACCTTTTCCTCTCACTGTATAATAACTAATAAATAATAATTAAGTTATTTACTTGATTTGATTGAATCGCTTTATTCCTTCTGCCACTCGAAAGGATCTCCGCGCGAAAGGTTTGAGGTTCTTCTCCTTCGTCACTTTCCAATACCGCCATCAAATATCCAATGTAGGACGCAGCCAGCCTTAAAGTCTTGATTTTGGATAATTTTGTATCCGAGGGCACATTAGGAATGCATTCCCTCAGATCAGAAAAGGCATTATTGATGGATTGAGTTCTTCGTCTCTCCTTCTTGTTAGCAGTGTTTCGTTTCTTTGGCCTGGGTACAACACCATTCTCGCGAACACTCTGATGAAGATGTTGCTGACCGCCAACAACCTGCTGGCTTATCTGAGTGCTTACAAACTCATGCTCGCGTCGATGATTAGGTTGATGTTGATGATGATGATGATGATGGTGTGAATGGTGGTGATGATGATGGAGTGACGTTTCCTGTTGCCCTTGGAGATATGGTAAGGTAGTGTAATATCGGCCAGCCGATGGATGTACGTATTGCTGCAGAGGTGAATAACTCGATTCCTGAACGCCGATCTCTTCAATAAGGGGTGGTGTTGATGCGGTAGGACTGCCGGCCCCCGAACTACCGCCCGAAATACCGGAATCTGCACCTCCCCAATATTGACTATCAGTATCAGGAATTGAGCCAAGAGGCCCTGGATAAAAATTGAATGTATATTGCATTATTATGTATGCAATGTATCACCTATAAATGCGTTGATGAAATTGGATTTTAAATAATTCTTACGAAAATCGTTCATAATAATATTCTGTATATATAAAGGACAATTTTGCTATAGAAATATCTTATTTAATTTAAATCTATCTTAAAAATTTAGCTAGATACAGATCTGAAAATAATTTTGTTGATCATCAATTATAATAGAATATAGTCGAATGCCTAAACTGGTTATTATAACGTCAAACTTTTTTGCAGTATTGTTCATCATGTCCGAAATTTGCACGTTTATTAATTATTTTGATGGTCCAACAAAATTATTACCAGATTAAGTTAAATTTTTAGATACTTTAGCAAAATTGTTCTTTCCGACAACGTCTTTATAAAAACCTTTTTTGCGAAATTTGCAAAATAATTTTTTTCACAACTCAAAGTTACAATAATTCTGAGAAGTCTTTAAATTTTAGGAATATATTGGAGAATATTAGGATATTTAAAAAAGATATGATCTCTCTCTAATTTACGTAATATAGTCTACTGTTAAAGAATTTAATAATTCTTTTAAATGATATATAACATTATATTCAGTAATATCTTTTATTTAAAATCATTAAAATACGTGAAATTTAAATTTAATTCCTTAAGATATTTTGCAATTGTTAGATTTTCGTATTACTTTATGGAAAAAATAATACAAGTACGAGGGCAAGTCGATAAGTTCTTAGAAAATCTGTCAAAGGGCACTCGCAGCATCATGTTACATTTTTTTTTGACAAGTAGCATCATGTTACATTTTTTTTTTTGACAAGTAGCATCTTTCAGCTGATTACCGTCAAATTTTGAGCGGAATTCATCGAGAGATTTCATTTCTGTAGACGATTAAAGTGAACAACCCTTGTATTTTTTTGCAAAATGGAAAAAAAACGAGTTTCGTGCAGTGATCAAACATCTACATATGAAAGGTTTAACGCCGAAAGAAATCAAAGCCGAGTTGGATAATGTTCATAGCACATCTGCACCAACGTTTGCGACTTTATACAATTGGGTGAACGAATTTAAACGTGGTCGTACATCCACATGTGATGCACCTCGTTCGGGACGTCCAATTGAGGCTGCCACGCCAGAAATCATCGATAAAATCCACGATATTGTTTTGACTGATCGACGAGTGAAAGTGCGCGAGCTTGTTGAGGTCACAGGCATATCGCATGGCACAGTGATTTCAATTTTACACGAACAATTGGGTATGAAAAAGCGTATCGGCAATATAGGTGCCACACGTTTGCTCACTATGTGGATGATAAGTACGACCGTGTGACGATTTCAAAACAACGTTTGGAAATGTTTCAACGTAATCCAGATGAATTTTTACGTCGATTCATTACTTCACACCCGAGACGAAGGAACAGTCGAAACAATGGACTTCACCGGGTGAACCGCAGCTCCGAAGAAGACGAAGATCGTGAAGTCGGCCGGAAAGGTGATGGCCACAATTTTTTGGGATGCACGCGGTATAATTTATATCGATTACCTTTCGTTAAAGCAGACGATCAATGGCGATTACTACGCAGCCTTATTGGATCGTTTCAACAACATTTTAAAGAAAGAACGGCCTCATTTGGCGAAGAAGAAAGTGCTCTTCCATCAAGACAATGCACTGGTTCACACGTGCCCGGCATCAATGGCCGAATTCAACGAATTCCGCTACGAATTGCTTCGCCCATCCAGCATATTCGCTAGATTTAGCCTCCTGCGACTGTTTCCTGTTTCCAAATCTGAAGAAATGGTTCGAAGGAAGGAGAGATTCCCCACCAGAGAGCAGCTCATCGCCGAAACAGAGGGTTATTTTGAAGGATTGAACAAATCATATTATTCGGATGGCTTGAAAAAGTTGAAAAATCATTGGATCAAGTGTATCGAGCTGAAAGGAGACTATGTTGAAAAATAAAAATGAATCAATTAAAAAAAATGTGTTTTACTATGTTTTTCTAGAAACTTATTGACTTGCTCTCGTAGCATTGCAATTTAAAATAAATTTTCGCATTTGGTTATCTGAAGAATTATGTGTCTATGTATGTTTTGCGCAATGATTGTCGTTAATACGTTATAAGTAAACAGAAAAGGATTTTTTTTATTTTTTATCAACCATTTACGTAATAGTCTGTTAAAATACAATTCTTATGTAAAGCATTATGTTAATAATATAGATATTGAATAAGATAAAGATTTTAAAACAAAAATGTATTGTTTGAATAAAAAATTCTTATACGATGTTTATTCATAAACTTTCGAGAGCATTTTGAAATTAATTATTCTTTTATTTTAAAATGTTATTATATTTGCATGTATTATGCTGTTTGAATATTACTGCTTCTTTCGTATGTTCGCTATATTGGCTATAATGTTGTTTGAATATGAACCAATAATGACGAATTAATGATAGAAGGGAAAAAAAGCATAAACTTCTGCGTGCTGACAGGCAAATTGACTTTTATCTTCACGGAATTTTTCCATTCTTGAACTTACGTGTAAATAAATTATCTCATTAGACGCATACATTATTATGCATAGCAAGTAATAAAATATGATATAATACAATGTATGTAAGCTTTGTATAGTTAAGAAAACATGACAACATATTAGAGCGAATCTAAAACTTAAACTGCTAAATTTAATTCACACGCAAAGTTAATGAAAAATTTTGTAACTTGAAATATTTCTTACTCCGATATAAGACATGATTCCTTATATTTCTGTCTTACTAAATTCTTTAATTTAATTTTTCTATGTTTATAAAATAAAATAGAAAAATTATATGATGTATCTATTTTCCCATTTTAGAAGTCATGCTTAAAAGATGCTTGAAATAACTAATTATTAGTTTTCAGAGAGATCATAAAAGATTTTGCGCTTTACTTTGCTATTCAAATTGATCTTAGGAGTAATTGATTTTTAATTTTGATTTAAAAAAATTAGAAGAAATGTGTATGTACTCACCATAGGGAAGCTGAGTGACATAGTTATACGGTTGATGCCATTGCGGATAATATTCTGTTTGTGTCTCGTATTCGTTAAGCATGTTGTTCGATATTATCACTGTCAGATGCTTTTAATTTCTCACAAACTTATACTACTTAACTTTAGAAAACGTTTACCTCGAATTCGAAACTTAAACTCATCGATCAATTATTATATTTTATTTTAAATCTTAATTGTTTTGTGATGGGATTATTATATCTTGGGGTTATTATATCTTTGGATTGTTATATCAATTTTTGCGACGTTTCAAAGAAAAACCATCATCTAATTGTTATGTTTTATTATTTCTGTTTATTATATCTTATTATGTTTCTTTCAAGTATGGAAATTTCTCCAAATCTTGAACTTTATTTGAACGGGATAAAATGTACTGCTGCGATTCGGTTACTTTATATTATTTAACACAGATTTGCTTTATTTTGCTGATGATGGTCTGTTGCACTTGAATCTTGTTCCACAAAACGAAAATTATCGTTGATGTATATGTCTCATTACTCCCTTATCTTTTATCATCAATTTTTTTACTTTTCGCGGAACATCTCTTCTTTAATTTGCGAGTATTGCGTTCAACAAGGCTTTCAGCGCAGACCCGACGTAAGCTGAAGTCGCTATATTTACGCTCGTTGTCGAAAAGTGCAGTTCCGATGCAATTTCCAGATGTGCAGTCAAAGGGACACTGAGGAAACGAGATTCGGTGCGGTACCGATCTGCTACCCTCCTTGCATACGACGCGTGGTCTCTCCCGTTGTTTCGCTGTCGGTGGTAGTAGACGCAAGTACGAGTGGGTGTATCCGTGGAGACCTGTCGCGATCCGATTCCGTCGAAACGGGCGGAGCTCGGTTTGGTCTACGCCCCTGAGAAGAGCCCAGGATTCAATTAGTAAATTGAAGGAGCTCGCCGTCGACGAAGTGGGGTATGATTTAGGGTATGACGTTCCTCGATAAAGGCATCCTCCCTCTGCCGACTCGCGTCGACACGATCCGCGACGTATCTTCATCGTCGTCGTGCTCGTCTCTTTTTGCCAATCAATTCGAATGAACGCGAATGCTCCGACTGCCGGTTCTTCATCGTGTAATAATATTAGCCACGAGATATCGGTGCGATACAGTGTGAGGCTGCGACGCAAATTAGACGGCACTCGCGTATGGTGCAAAGAAAAGAGAGGGAAATTTTCTTGAAGGGAAACGAAAAATATTGTCAGATTGACCTTTGACTTGTCGACATCTTTTTAATTAAATACTTTTTTTAACTAAATGTTCTATGAGACAAATTTAATGATGTATATCTAAGTTTTTTCCTATATATAAAAAAAGAAGCGTTTTTTATCGTATTATAGTGACAACTATATGATATACAACTGTATAAGTTATATGCCCGTATTCATAATCAGAGTATTAACTTTAACTTAAGGCTTCCTTAAATTTATCTTTAGATACTCAGTAGCCAATATGTAATAATTCGTAGAGCATCTGAAGATAAAAAACGACAAAAATAAGGTGTTAATATTCGGTATATACAAACAACGATTTATCAGTTGACAAATTTATTTATAAAAAATTCATATTAAACACGAAACGTTTCGACGCTGGAAAAGTTTCGATGCAGTCCTCTCCAGTCTCAAATACATAAAGATATCAAAATACAAATTAAATAATCTCTGAGCTTTAACTCAGATGTCAAATGTTCTCTCTTAGTCAATTATAAAATAAAGGAAAGAAAATTGTCAAATAAAGCTGTTTCCGCTTCGTGATTGTAAATTTCAGATGCCTTACAAATATATAAGACCTGATTATGATAAATACAGACATTATTGTACATACAATATATAGAATTAATGTACATAGTTGAATAAACCATTTTGTAGTTATTACAAAAGCTAAATGATTACAAGAATTAATTATTATCAGTCATAGTTATTCGGTCTTCTAGTGTAATAATTATATATAAAATAGTTTATTCAATGTACCTTAATTCTACATATAAAACTTGTATTGGATAAAGTTGCTAAAATCGTACTGGCTCTTACAAATTGCATTGCCTTGCTTAAAAATTCAATTACCTATTATACTTACATACTTTCTGACAGGTTACTTAAAAACTGCAACGCTGCTGCATTACACTCGTGACATGAAGCGAAGTTGTTATTTACATAAATAAAAAAATCGTGATATAGTGTTATTATTTTTCCACGTAATTCACACACAGAATTACAGAAAATATGTAAGTTAAATATCCTAAAACATATTAATAATTCTTAGATAACAAAAACTTCTGTACAATTCAAAAGCAAATTCTTAACATTTTTTCTTATTGTGCTTATTTTTTGAGATATTTGAAAGTTTCAGGCTAAAAAAACCACCCTGTATATCAAGCAAAACTTATTTATTATAATAATTGTGCTTACATGTTTAAATATCCTAAGTCTTGGTTTTTGTTGTGTGATTAGAATATTATTGAAATTAAATCAATACGGTTAAAGTTTGCTTTACATTTTTGTTTATAGATTAAATAAATAAAAGATCACACAAAATGCTCTAGTTTCTTAAATTTCGCCATGATGAAAAAATTCTAATTTTAAATACTAAATCTTATAGGACCGTACATGTGAGAAACATAATCAATGAGAGATTGCTTCGGTAGTCTTAACTGGTAGGACGCTCGCACGGAATTTCAGAGATCCGGGTGTAAATTTTAATGAATTTCTTTACGTATATAAAATTAATAAACATTTTTTAATAGTTTCTTATTTGTATTTAATCTCGAATTAACTTATATTCGTTGATTTTGTATTCTTTTAAAACGATAAAATACAAACTTTTTTCTGAAAAGAAAGACTTTTTTAATGTTTTTATTTGCAGTATTCTAAAAAAAATTTCGGTTAATATCTTTATGATGTTTTCGTAAAGATATTTGTTCTCGACGGTATATAAATTTTGACGGGCGTTAAATGTCGTTTAATAATTACGTCAGGCCTTCGTATAATACGTGAAAAAAATAGAATGCTAGATCAACCTACTTTTACGATGACATGCTTCCTTCTCCAGATGACGCGGAGCGAGATACGAACAAACATATAATATCTGCTAGTGTTTATATCGACCCTTTGAGAAAAAAAAGCTTTCCTTCTCGTGTTTTCTCGTGTTAAAAACGAAATACCGACAACATCCGAGGTCAAAAGGACTTTGTCGGGAAAACGGTAGCGCGAAGTCTCACGGGACTTTCCTTCATCCTTTGTAACTTGTTTGCATAAATAAGTCGACACTTAATTGCTTCCTTCTTATTTCGCTTTTTAACAACAGGACAGAATTGTTCGGACGATAGTATACGACAATTAACTTTTTTATATTTTCAAAATATTATATTATTTAATGGAAAAAACATGTAAAAGCGAATTATTTGCTTCACCACGCTAAAATTTTAGAAAATTTACAGTTAAAAGAGGGCTATGTTAGCATTGTAATCGTGATATACTTTATTGACGTGTTAAAAATGTTTTATTGGAATTAAGATTAACTTTTTGGCTGACGATAACTAGGTCAGTTTTAGTGAATATTTATCATATAGTTTTCAAAGATAGTCATACATATCCTTTAATCACACTGTGAAAAATTAAAAACTATTGCTTTTTTTATTGCTATTTGACAAATTATATACATTTTTTTTTACTATTTGCAAGATTTTAGAATACGGGTCAAGAATAATCCAGCTACAGATCTCCAAAGAGTGTCTCTTTTAAAGATTAAGAATGTGAAGCACGCGACTTTCAACGTTTAAAAGAAATTTATCATATTAAATACCAAATTAAGCACTTTTAATATACATATTTTTACAAATATATCATAAAAGAGAAACAAAGGCAAACAAAAGTGACGTGCTGATGACAGAGCACCAATAATCTTACAAATACAAATAGCTTATAGCTCATATTAAAACGTTTAACAACGTGACGTTTTTGTTGACAACATGTGCCAAAGTTGTCGATTTTTTAAGGTACTGGTAATGACCTTTTATGAATATTTACCGACGATATTTTTAAATCTCTCTCTATCTCTCAAAGTATACTTTTCAATATTAACTTGTGAACAAACTGGTATCAAGGAAGAAATAGAACATAAAATATTACGTAACATTTTTGATAATTTTTTTATATATTTACTGATATGAAAATTTAGATGACAATAATATTTTATTTCATAATTCTTAATGTGTAGCCACATGGTTGCAGATAATGAAGAGATTTAAAAATAATATTGCAATTCTTCGTATTTCTATAAAATAATATAAAGGTGTTTGAGAAATAATGAAAAGTTTTGTCGCATAGAGGTAGATTGAACTAAACTGAGAAAAAAGGTCCTCTATCATTTTACAATTTTCGTAATAGTTAACGAGATATTAATTTATAAAAATATCCAAACTCACCCGATCCACCAAATGCAAGCGCGCGGCTGAATATTACCGCCCAGCGAGGCGCGCCGCGCGCGTTCGCCGTCTCTAGCCACGTATTGTTTATAACAAGCGGCAATGGTCGTCGCTAGACAATGTCCATTGCCGCTTGTTATAAACAATACGTGCCTAGAGACGGCGAACATTTAAGTTCAACGTGTATAATAAATTTAGTATTCCTGTTTTTGGTTCTCGTAATCCTTATCCTTTTATTTCAATTTTAAATTATTTTAATACTTTAATTAAATAATGAACAATTTTCGCAACTTGTCTTATTCTTGAAGAATTACAAGAGATAGTGGCTCGTCTTAAAAATAAAAAATTATCTGGAATTTTTCAGATGAATTGTCAGATACTATATTATCTAGATTAATTTAAATGTAATCATCTTTATCTTATCTGAGATAAGATTCCAAATTTTCATCTCATCTTTATTTAGCTAATTTTATAATCATCTAAGCACAACACTAGTTATAAGTGAGTTCTTCAAAGAACTGAAAGTTCACATTTTTCGAGTGAGATTTCACTTCTTTGCAGTAAAGATTTATTTTAAAAATAGTAAAAATTGTCACTTTTTTCCAAGGTAGTTGTATTTTCACTGTTTTAGGGTGAAATTTAACAGCAGACGTATAAAATTAAACCAATTTATAACGAATGATTATAGGAAAAGTAAATACATTATCTGTGATAAGGACGAACGTGTCTGGTTTTATTTCTAAAAGAAACCAGATGCTAATATGTAATAGCCACATAATTATTTCTAGTTATCTAGTCGTAAATTAAATTTGTCAAATTTATTAGGTAGGAAATTGTAATAAAAAAGTAAATAATAATTTAGCAAACCAATTTTTATAAATTATAAGTACTCAAACTACGAATTTTCTTTCTCAAAATTGATTATCGGATCAGTGATTTTTGTAAAAAAAAAAAAAGAAAAAAATATATATACAAAGAACATTTTACGATGTATTATCATAATTAGACATGAAAATTTAATTCTAACTTTATATTTTATTTATTTGATTTTATTTGTATTTTATAAATTGTATGATAGTAAATTGTATTTAATATCAATCATAAAATAATCAAAAAAATATTTAAACGGTGTAGACGATGAATATATTTATGTTGAAAACATCGATCTTTGTCTCGTATATTAAATATGCATTGCCGTTAATGTCAGAGCTCTAACAATATATAAGAAAGGATTGTTACTGTTTCCCGAAAAATTTCGTCGCCCTTTCTCCGGCATTCCTATGTAATCGATAATTCTTATTATTTCATTTTTTTGGCCTCTCGTGATAGATATTAGTGATTGGTCGAGTGGCTGGCTGCCAGTCCGTCGGCAACTGCAGCAGAAGCTTCTTGACAGAGCCAATGGTAGTGGTTCACTGTCAAAGGGAAATGCCGCGATTAAAGAAGCACTTATAGGACGACTAATTTCTTTCTTTGATGCCAGGCGACCGTGATCGCCTTTCTTGTAAACTATTTTTACGCGAGATAAATATTTTCAACGAGCGATGATTATCTGCCATCGTTGTGTCCAAACTAATTGTTTAATTTATAATAAGTCTTAGATAACAATTGTGCAATTCAAAAACAAACTTGGAAAGAAAAGGGCACTAGGAGTCAAGCGCAGATAACTTTACGCAAACGCCGATATATATCGAGCAAAATTTATTTTTTATAACAATTGTGCTTACATGTTTTGGCTCATTTTTTAGCCTTCTTCACAGACAATGCAAATTACATAAATAAATTATAAATTAAAAATAACATAAAGTATCAAATGATGTTTAATCATAGTGAGCTCCCCCACAACCGAGAAATAAAATCTGATGTCAATTTCATCTTACAGAACACACTAATATGAATAATTAAAGAAGAAGAGAAATAAATAAATAGAAAGCTGAAATTCTGGGAAAAATAATGTCCCAGAATTTCATAGAAAAATAATTTCGAAAATAGAAGTACTATGAGTCAACCGTTGGTTATTATTAGAGAATATAATTTAATTATTAAATATAAATAAATAAATTATATTATATTCGCTAATAATATTAAGATGATAATTTAAGATGTAATTTTTAGCAAAAACGAGCTAGAGGCCCTCCACCACCCCCGCCGATAAAATCGGCGGTCCTCTTTTCTTTCTATTAATATACTTATTCGCAAACAACGGACCATTGTAAATGTATAACAGCCTGTTTTTGCGAGTAAGTATTTATGTTGTTTTATTTTTTTTTATTTCTATTTTTATTTTTAATTATTTTATTTTATATATAACACATATATTTTAAATACAATTTTTTAATACAATCTTTAATTATATAATTCTTTATTCAATGTAATACAATAATTATATTTATATTACAATAACAGTATCTAATAATATACAATAGTAATAATTATTTACAATATATACAATAATATATACAATTATAAGTGCTGTTTAAAATACATTAAAAATGATACTAAAAGCATAATTGAAAAATCTTAATAATGTGGGACACGAAAACGTCGAAAATACGTATGATAACACAAAATTTTAGTAAAACGATGTTTATTGGAATAATGAAAAATAGGATGAAATATGGTATTCACGATAATATATTGAATCGTATTTATTTTTAATTGTTAACTTATTATTATAAAATTTATTAAGCATGATCTAATGAAATTTAATAGATTTATGTTCTTGTGGTGCGTTGGTTAATATCCGATACAAAAGAAGAAAAATCTTCATAGTAGGAAGCGAATTTTACGTATCCTGTTTCTACAGCAAATTCATAAAACCTTTGTAAAGAAAAATTAAATAATCCGTCAAACACCAACGGAACCTGTTACAAGATTTTGTTATAGGTATGAATCTTTCGAATTTTTCTAACTGCATATGTACTAATTTTGGCAGAGTGTCAATTACAATTACCTTTAATATTATAATATAATAAAATTTGTAAGCAAGAAAATATGTTCTACCATTACTAAAAATTATCTTTTATTGAAAAAAAAAAAAGGATAGAATGATTTTCTTTTGAAATAGTAGTTACGAAGAGGAATATATTTAACGATAATAAAATACATGTGTATTACTGTAATCTTTTATATGTATGGGTACAAAGTTTCTCGGGTACCAACTGTTCGAGATGAGCCGAACTCGATAATAGTGGGATTTTAAGGAACTAAATATTTTTAATATTTTTATGCTGAAAGAATTATATATTATATAAAATTTGACATATTTTCTATATATACTTCTGTATATATTTAATCAAAAATTTTAATTAATATAATCCCATTAATATGAGAGTACCCATTCGACTTATCTCGAATTTTCTGTACACACACATTTTTAATCAAATTCATGGATTTACGATAAAATTGTTGAAAGAATATAAAGCATTTTGGTTTACCTAAGTCGACAAAAATCAAAATTTGTTAAATATAACCTCATAATATGTGCATGTATTTTATTATAAATATAGATATATACGCATATATATATATAAGCTGCAATTATTAAATTAATATCCTAGAATTGCGCGATGTCCAAAACCTGAAAATAATTTAAAAATAATTAACAGTTAGAGAATTAAATATATACATTCGTAACTTTTTATTAAAGTATAAGTTAAAACAGTGAAACAAGTTATTTGTATAAAATTTGAATTTATTATTTAATGTGATTTTTTAATTTAAACGTCATATTACATCTCTATCATCATATTACATATCTATAAAATACGGAAGTCTTATTGTCATTAGGACAGTATTGTTACTAGTATATGATTACCAATGGAAGAACATTTAGTGAAACTAAAAAAGCAAAGAAAATTGTATTCCAAAATATGCCACACTATTTAATTTCGCAACTTAATTTTAAAATGTATAGATAATATAATTGTAATTGATTCATTGGCAAAATCATTATTTTCGGGAACTGCGTACAAAACCGTCCGGATTAATTCCAATCTTGTAACAAGAATCTTCAACGAACCAAATAGACTTTACAAAGAAATTTGATAAAAAGCAACGAGAAGGATAATTCTCCATTATGAAAATAATTTCGATTTTCCATCGGTACAAACCACACGCATACACAGGCAGCTGTCTGACACGAGGTATGTACAACAACGAGACTTTTGCATATAAAAAAATTAATCACTAATCGTAAGATATTTTTGAAATTCTGTAATGCTAAAAATATAAATGTCGAAAATTTGTGAAAAAGAAGATAATATTTAATCAATGGCTCAATCAAAGCTCAAACCTTTATCGAATTTTATTTAACAAAAATGTATCTGTACCTATACTGAATGCAAATGATTATTTTTTCCAACAAATTTTAAATTAGAAGTAACTAAAAACTTATTAATAACTTTTTGATATTCAAAATAAAATTCAAATTAAAAAAAGTTTTAAAATTATATATGTGTCAAAATCTTTAGATCAATAATCAACTCTTGTTATCATATGTTTCGTCGATTTCGTGTAATTTATATCAGTAACGCAACAAATTGGTTTACTGAGCCAAGATAAATGGTATTAAATACAGAATATTCAAATCCGATATATATTGCCCTAATAGTCTAATAAACATATAAATTATTAGTAATATATAATTATACAAATTACAAAAGTAAATTCGATAGCATTTATCTGGACATAGTTTACATAAATTTTACATTACGTATTCAATAATATGAACATTTATTTATAATACAAATCGTAACACGTTACACAATTTACATCTATTTTACAAAAAAATTTAATTTCGATGAAGCTAAAATTACAATAAAATATAAAATTAATTTAGGTTATTTTAATATCTGCTAATTGGAACAGAATGCTGATAACTGAATAAAATTTAAAGTTTTATTCACTTTTATCCTTTTCTTTCCAATTATCAAGTATTATGTGATACCTATGAGTGGTTTCGTTTCACGTATAATGCGCATGATGTATCATCTCATCTTTCTTTCGTATATTCAGTAAATGATAAAGATAAAATTATATATCTTGCGCATTGTGCGTGAAACGAAATAGAGACTTATATTTCCCTATATAGTTTATAAATTAGAGAGAGACTAGTACTTTACTTATCTATACCTATTGTCCTACCTACCCGTATTTTTTCGTGTCTATATTTAAGTATTAACTTATAAATAGACGGGATAACCTAAACGCTATACTAAACGATTAAGAAAATTTTCGAAATATATAAGAACTCGCAATTTAGATTGCAAGTAATTTTGCCCTCCCGAAAGATTACCCTCCCAAATATCAACAGACACGGAAGTGTCTCAGCACTAAGACCATTTAACTTACACATTTACCTTTGATTGGTGTCACCAACCTATCTTGTAGATCCTCTTCTTTCTTCTGGCCAAATTGAACTCACCGTTTGTTGATCTTGGCCAATAATTTCTGGCTTCGTATGCCAGAAATTGACATAAAAAGGAGAAACTCCTTTTTGCCTGCCGACTGTCGTCACCGGCAATATGCGTAAAATTTTTACGCTTTAGTTTGATGCGCGAAACGCGGACGCGTCGCGAAGGGCCATCATATTAATGAAATTAATTATATTAAACAAAAATAAACCGTCAATGATACTATAATAATTCCATTAATATACTATTAAATTTCGCATCTACTCTTTATTCGCGTTTCTGCATAATTAAAAATGTATCTATTTACTAAAACATATTTATCCAATTAAAAATAAGTGTAAATTAAAAAAATCTTTGTATTAAGACACTGATTTGTGATTCAAAAAAGCTCTATCGCGAAAAAAAAAAAATATTATGAAATTTAGAATTGTTTTTGATATAAACTTTGTAAAACGAAAATAAAATTTTAATTTAAAAATAAATAAAGAAAAATTATACAATTAATTGCTATTTGATATAAATCTAAGGCCCATTTACATCGATTCGATTGATTCGTTACTGAATTTCATCTTGAAAGCAAGAGAAGATGTAAAATTCAGAAAATCACGTGAGATTCAATAGGGATAATAAATTTCCCTCAACAGTGTTAATTTAAATACCTTTTTATAGTAATTATAATTTATTATAATTATTTTTTTATATGATAATTATTTCGAAATCCAGTATTTTAAGTGACGCAAATTTGATAACAGTTTTAATACAGTTATTAAGTAAAATTCTTATTTTATTTTTTGATAAAACGTAAATTGAATCTCACGTCATATTATTACTTTAACTGGTATAAAATCCAGTTACCAAATACTACATATGGATAGGTTATAAAAATTTAGGCTAAAGTTAGTGCAGTGAGATAGATAATTAGAAATTATAAAATGTCTTATATCCAAAAACAAAATGAATTGTATGAAATATACTGGTCAGTATTAAAACGTTTTATATTATTTCATAAAATGTACAATTATGAACTATGAGGCTACAGATAAAATTACTTAGAAAACAACACCTTTTTATATGTAATTGCTTTTTTGCACTAACTTTTACAAAACTTAATCTTAGATAGTTGTTTGGAATGGGATAGATGGGGAAGATAATAAAACATTTGTAACACTTCATTTCAATTTTCATGATATGAGATAATATATACACAATTTTTATTAATATAGATAACAACTTTGATTACTTTTTTATATTTTCTTTTTGTATTTTACTATATTATTGCACTTGTCATTTAAAATATATACAATAAAGTAGGGTAAAGTATACAGTGATTGATCACTTAAGTACTGAAATTTAATATCATCACTGTAATCATTATTGAAATAATAACATTTGAAATTTGAATTTGATGCAAAGCAAACGTTAAGAAAGGTTCTTAAGGAAGAATATGTTCAAATACAAAAAACTTTGAATAAAACCATGTTTTTCATTTTTTCCAACAGTAGTTTGCTGCGAAATATTTGCTATTAATTTGACTTGGATTTTAATATATGGACAAATTCATAGCAAATGGTCAATCATTGTATACTTTACCCCATATAAATATTTTAATCCCTCTATTTCTTAATCTTATTAATTCAATGTGCATCCACCTCCCTCGTTTTTAACTACATATATTTTATCGATGTGCATTTTTTATTATATAGGTACTACCTTCTATTATTATATTTTCTTTCTATTCTAAGATTTTCTTTAATTTTTTCTATTTAATCATGTAAGAATACCATGAGTCAATTTAAATAACAACTGTATATGATATAAATCAATATACTTTAATCTTCTATGGTTTTACTTAATCTCTTAACTGCACGTTCCGTTACATGTTCATATTTTTAAAAAATTAAAAAATTTTATATTTTCAGCTAATAAACATAAAAATTCAATCAATTTTTACGTACTCGGTTTTAATATTAATAAAAAAAACATTAAATAATCAATATAACCAGTGAATAAATAATCTCATTCTATATTATATCCTCATGATATTCTCAATTTCTTGAAAACTTTCGCTTTCATACATTCGAAGTATATATGCATTCGAACGTATGCATATAAATTTATAGGCACAATTATATTCAGCAATAAAGAGGGATCCAAGATTAAGTTTATCCTAATCTCTTAAAACTTATCCATTTTAAGGCAATGGATGTACGGAATGTTCTCAACCATTAAATTTGTATATTACTATGTATCTAGATATACATAATATATTAATAAAATTACCATACATCCATTACCTCAATAAGAACATTAATTGATTTATCACTCACCGATCCGATGCGCAACAGCGGAGTTACATCTGCAACGTCGCTACGATGATTCTGTAACAAAAAATATATAATCCAAATTAAAATATAATTATAAATTTTGTAAAAGGATCTTAAGAACATTATTATAAAGTTTTAAATTTTAAAGCAATCCTTTTTTTTTTTAATTAAATAGTATTTTTATAAATTATTGTAAAGTAAAACTGTTTAAATTGAGCAAAGATATCGATTTTTTACATAAGTAAAAAATAATATTTACCGCAAGGTTGCTCCACCGGTGCCCGATGCCTCTCCCGGTCCTCCTCCTCCTCTCAGAATTGGGTTGACATCCTCTCGCACTGGTCACTCGCGTAAAACACTCGCGAATAGTATACTACAATAGCGCGCGTTTTCCGCGTTTACAAAACCCACGATAGGATTTCCATTTCGGTCGGTGGAATCAACACCACACGTCGACGAGTACTGCGAAACACACGGTTGTTGCCGAACAAGGGTTAAGCCCCACACGATAGAAGACGTAATCGATCGTATCGAGTCCATCACCTCTGATTTAAGGAAAATCACGTTTAAAATTGACTCAGCCATACGTCCTAACTGTCATTTCATCGTGGACACAAAAGGTGCTGTACCTCGTGCGATAACACGAGGCTAGTAGACGTGACGAGCGCCTCTTGATTTATATCAATTGATAACAAGAGAAAAGTTGGTACCGATTGCCGATTCTAACAATCTAGACAGTATCGGAAATAGGATCCAACCCCTCGTCCCGAGCAGATCATAAAGATCAACAGCTAGGCTCTGACCAAGTCGGATTAAAGCGATTCAAACGGGTATAAAGCAGAGAAATGAGCGTTTTTGGACGACCCAGAGATGAACCCGAGAGACAATCGATCGCTTCTACCGCTAAGGGCCGAACCGTTTGCCGGCAGACGGAGCGTGTCCTCTATCAGTCGAAACCGCGCGAACACAGCACCCTGTGCGTGACATGTACGCGGCCGACATCACCTCGTGCTCGGGCACTCGGCATGAGAGTTGCAATGACCACCAATGGTGGCCACCACATGCAGCAACGTCTCAAAGAGAGTTCCGTTTCCTGTCGAAACATTGTATGTGATTCCATCGACCGTCGAAATAGATCTCCATCGAATGGGTATTGTGAAAAGTCCAATTAGTCCGATAATAACTTCAACGGCACTCCCGAAAACAAACGCGACGAACCGGCTGCGGTTCGTTTATTTTCAATTAAATCGGCGACGAGGGTACGTTGGCTTCCCCGTCGTTGGATTTTTACACGAGAAGAGAACGACTTTACTCGAGTATCTAAAAATTTATCTAGATCATTCAGATAGATCCGAAAATTTTCAGATACTTTAGGAAAATCGTTTTACTTCCTCGTGTACATCCTCGGGGTACTGAGCCCTCTCACCACGTCAAGGTCGTACCCGTGAGAGGGAAGATATTATATGAAATTCTGAAAAACGTATTATACATTTATTATCTATCAATAATGATCAGTTGACTTTTAAAAATTAATATTAAATACACATCAATTTGTTACGAAATAAATTAAGAGCAGATAAAAGGGTTGATATCTATTAGATATCTTAATAAGCGTCCATGAAATGGGCTAGAAATTAATAAGAACGAGAAATATTCCTTTCATTACCGACAAATAGTTCCATAGTTACGCTCAAGTTTTTATACGGATTATATATTACAAAAGATGCACGAAAACGAAAAATTAATAAAATTATTAATTACACGAACTATATATTAATTTTAAATATAGAAATCATATGAACTGTGCGCGTTATTTGCATGGAAATACTAATTATTTTTTGTAACTTATGTGATATCATTCGAAGTACTCTATAATTTAGAGTTATTCTCAAGAAAGAGAAAAATTTTACGTTGAAAAAATTTTAGTCCGTAATTATCGCGAAATAGTAATAAAAATCCTGTTTTCTATCGCGTTTTAATTCCAAATGAATGAACCGTACGAAATATGTGTTCCACGATTGTCATCTCGATCCCTTTATGAATGATTACAATCACTAAATCTTATTTTATGTTTTTTATTTTAAATACGTCGTACCAGTCACCAGTCGGTAGTCTTTAAAATAATTTTATTTAAAATATATATTTCAAATATATATATATATATATGTATTTAATATATATTTAAATTATGTAAAAGCAAAATGTGTGAAGCAGTTATTTAACATTTCTCATTTAAAAAAAACTTTTTCTATCTTATTTCTTATTTAATATTTTAAGTATGTTTTTCGAATGTAAAATACAACGTTTAGTATTATCTTTTATAGTGTTTGTCACAAAAATACGTTTCAGAAAGAAATATTAATTAGAGCGGTACAGTTACCTACTTACACTGAGCAGCGGTAATGGAATGACTGCTCGCCGCTCGGTGTATCGGTGAGCCGGGTGAGCGGGGACTGTGCGTCCGCCCTTCCATATCAAAACAATTCCCAAGGTTGCTTTCACTAACCGTCTAATATTAACCGTCGAAATATTTATTAACGCGCTCGCGTATTACAAAATAATTGAAATTCGTCACATTTTTACTGTTCTCCGATAATTTCAATTAATCATACGATTTTTGCTTTATTTCTTACATTTGTTACGCACGGCTCTTGAATACTACATCTTTAGATATTTCAAATTGTGTTACAATAAGTGATTATTAGTTTATAATATAATTTTTTATTACACCAAATCCGCATAAACTATACGCAATATTTTTAACAAAAGATTGACGTGCATAGTGCCTTTTGTTACTTTTAAATTGTTTAATTTTTGTGTCTTATTCCGCATTCTTTATCCGAAATCAGAAAGTAGATTATATTTGAATTATACATATATGTTTGAATGTATACCAATGCTATTTATACACATTATTCTATTTAGTTCAAATTATTTCCAAATTAAAAAATATTTTCATTTATTTTTATTTAAAAAATGTATAACATATCAACTTTTAATTATAAATCATCAGAGAGAGAGAGAGAGAGAGATTTATAAAAATTAAGATACAATATATGTTAGGATGTCAAAAACATTTAACGTGAATAATTATGCAAAAATAAACCGTGCTTATAAACTAATGCTTATTTTAAGTATCTTTAATTTTGTTCAGTAGCTGCATGCAAACTTCGAGATAAAATAACTTCGTCAAAAATCGCCGAATCGAGATGTTTAAAAAAGCATTTTAAAGCTTGAAATCTTTACTTTTCAGATTGGTACTTCAAAAAACGGTCTTACTGATATTTCGTGAAGTTACACAAAAATAAATAAAAGTGCGTCAAACCTAAAAATTTTTTACGAAATTTGAAAAGTTCCAACGCACGAAATAAAAGTTATGCACAAATGCGGTTTACATCATTCGAAAGAGCGAATCTTTATCTTTGATTTATTCTTTTTACGAAGCTCCGTATGATTTTTTTTCACCGAGTTATTCAACGTTGTAGTAAAAAGGTCGTTTTTGCTTCAAAGTTGAATAATTCAAAGGTGAAAAAAAATCGTACGGAGTTTCGTAAAAAAGTAAATTAAAGGTAAAAATTCGGTCTTTCGAGTGATGTAAATCGCATTTGCGTACAATTTTTAGTCCACCCTGTGGAACTCCGCAAATTTCGTAAAAAATTTTGAGATCTGATATATCTTTATTTATGTTTGTGTAACTTCATAAAATCTCCGTGAGACCATTTTTTCAAGTAGCGATCTGAAAAGTAGAGGTTTCAAGCTGTAAAATGTGTTTAAGAAATATTCTGATCACTTCAATACTTTTGTTACAATTTTGTTTAAACGTTAGGGGGTATATCTAATATAGGCAACTTCCCCCTATATATTTTAACATATAAAAAGATCATAGTCGATTAACGGATCAAGAATGTCTTTGGCTGAAAAACGTCCAAACTTTATTAAATAAAATACGATGAGAGAGATTAATAGAAACATGGTATTAATTTTATAATATACAAGTATGTTTATATACCTACCATTATTGAATTGCCAAATTTTAGTAAAAACTCTGAATATATACTGGATGTTTTGTTTTAATTAATGCACTAAAATATCTCGAAAATGATATGTGGAATTTAAAAATGTTTCAGATAAAAATTATATATGCCTTCGAGGAGGACATAAAATAGTACCATTAGTTTGACTTCCATATAAATTTTATGTACATTTTAAATTTTTCAGAGAGAAAAAATTTTTTTTAAATTTTTTAACACAAATATTTTTTATGTTAAATCAATATTATATTTACTATTATGATTTTTTGTGAAATACAATTTATTTCTAATCTAAGACAGCATTTGAAAGCTCCGTCGATCTTTAAATTTAATTATCATTAACGTAATTAACAAAATCGAAGGATAATACTGGTGTATCTCAAATTTTCTCCCCCTCTTGTGAATTTTATTTGGCCAACAGGCAGCTGTTTACCAAGGATTGGACGGGCGTAGACCAACCAGAGATTCTGATTATTCGACGTGAGATGTGCGCAGGATTCGGTAATTGGAAGGAAAGAAGAAGCGAATAGCGGGATAATATGCGATAATGAGAGTCTTATACATCTGGCAACTTCTCGCGGTATCTGTATTAAGTAATAATTGTGATAGTGTACTAGTATAAATAAGTACGTGGGGATCTGGCGCTTAGGGTGGATCCTGCGCACTCACTCCCCTCTCCTTTGACTTTCGGTGTCGTTCGTTTCTACTCCCTGTGATGTTTTAATATTTGCTATTGTTTTGTGACAAATTCACCCTTTTTCTACATTCATTTAAAAGAGGTGCCAAGTGTCTTAAAGGAGTGCCAACAAGTACAAGGTGCAAGAGTGTGTAAATATGCCACTGATGTAGTATATAAATTCACATTAAATTATTTAAGCACTAAAAACAGAGAATCGAAAATGTTATTAACTTTACATCACTCCAGCTTTGACTGTTATGGGATTTATTTCCTATTGAGAGATTATATGTATTCAAGTACGGGGTCCAATAAGGATTCTCATTATTTAATATTCCCCCCCTATTATGATAACTTTTTACGTTATTTTATTTGTGAAATCATAAATTCTGTTCACCAATTTGCATTTTTCAATGTATATGGTTTGCGTGCGCGCGCGTATGTGTGTGTGTGTGTGTGTGAGAAAGAGAGAGAGAGAGAGAGAAAATTACACATATGCATACATACACATACCATATGTACGCACGAATATCTACTATATAATTACATAATTGATTTTGAGGATCTTTGTGTACGGTGCCTCAAGCGTAAAAATTGAGGGTGAGATCTACCCTTGAGTATCTGTTACTCCACTCCACGGGAGTATAAAGGCGGCTGACGACAGAGTGCAGGAATACAGCGGTTGACGCCGCGCCGGTCGCTTTTGCGATAGTGCGACGCAATACAGAACATCTTCTAATCGCCTCTAATCGCTTCTACTCCACGCTGTGGGAAACCACAAGGCACCCGGTATGACTCGTAAATACACTCAAGCTTTTTCCGGTTCAACCGATAAACACTCGAAGTTTTGGTCGATGCGACTGAATCGAATGCTACCTGGATTCCTTCTAATTTTTTAAAAATCTCCGCGATGTTTGAAATATATACATTTTTGACTTTCAAAATTTAATTTAAAATTTAATGTAATTAATATAAGAGTTTCTAATGTTTTGCAAAAATATATTTTTTACTGATATTTTCGCAATTATATGTGTTTTAAAAAATAGATAATGTAGTACAGGATACTTAATATTCAAAATAATATTTTTAAATCTGTTTTTATATATATTTGTGATATATCTGTACTCTAAAAAATAAGTATCCTAAAAAAATTATATCATAAAAATAAAAGGTCAAACCATGTTAAAAAAAAAATCCTCAAAAGTTTAAACCTTTTTATTTATAATAACAATAACATATTACCATGAAAAGTAACTGATATGTTATTAATTAAAGGTGCCATCAGTTCAAAGTGAACATAACATCTCATATACTAGTTTAGACTAATTAATTTCTATATTACTTAATATTATTAAATTTGATTTGCATTAATATACTTTAATTACTTTACTCTTTAACACTTTTTTTTAATTTCTTATTTTATTTCTTTTTTTTATTATTGTAAAATACACGTGTATACAATATGGCGAAATATATCGGAAAATTTCTAGATGTTTAGAAGAAGAGTACACAAAAGACGCGTGCCAGTCTCGCAGGGATTTCCGGGCAGGCCATGCATCGAACGTCGACACGTTCACTAATTATTATTTCCGTCGTTAAATAGGCCATTTTTTTTTTGGAAAAGAGCAGTGCGACGTAAATAAGGAGGTAAGGTCTGTGGTGTTCTGTACTGTATCGTTGCACAGCCAGCGAAATTTATTTATTTTCCCATCGATGACACGTGGTTCCTCTTTTCGTTTATCTCTCTTTTTCTTCCTTAGTGTCGCACCTCCTATCGAATCACCAAAATTCTTCGTACCTCGAAAGAAACAGAAAAACTGACTAAGCACGAATTTGTTATAATTGTTCACAAATTTTTTAAATAAATTACATACATTTATTATAATCTGTTTAATCTTAATTCAAGTTATAAGAATATGACAAGCGATTTTCTTTAAACAATTGAGATTAAAAAACGTACGACTTAAAACTTTGTTAATTTTAACAACCTTGTTTTTTTTCATGTAACGAGTCATGTAACGATGTAACCCTGTATTTGAAGAAAAATATAATCAATTTGAAAGTATTGACGTGAACATTACATTAATTATTGAATATTCGCTGCGGTATGTAATAATTAGCGGAGTTATTATTTATACACTTCTATACCAACTTTGATCAAATAACTTCAAGTTCTAAATTACTCTGGTGCGGTAAACGAAGATCACTATTTTCGGTTTTCTGAGTTGGAAGAGTTAGGTTCGCGTTTAGGGGCCGTCTTTGTCGTTTCTATAGAAGCTCCATTAATACTCGGTAACGCAATAAACTATATTTAGGGGGCGGCATGGCGTACACACGTAGTATGATTTGATATCTCGTGAAACGCCACATGGCCTCTGTAGATTTCTCTTTTCCTCTCGCTCACTCTTTCTCTCTCGTTTTCTATCCGCTCCCGCGTCGTCGCCGCCGTCCCTTTTCCGCTTTGTCTCTCCTTTTTCCACCAAAAACCTAATCGTTCACCGCCATTTAATTCTTTTACTGCGATCATTGAGAGATTAACTTTTTAATCCCTACCGACAGCGTTTTGCAGTCGAGAAAATTTTACTCAAAGGTCAAACTTATAAGTACATATCATGTTACCGACTCGTGCGTGCCGAAATAAAATATGGTGAAATTAATTTCTGTCAAAATCATCTACACTCATTATAAGGCGTCTTCGTCTAAACGGAAATGTTTTTGAGCAATTATCAGATTGCATATAAAATAAATGTAAATTCAGAGAATGGAAAAGTTACTGTACCGTTATTTTTACCGTTACTTTTTGTAATAACAGTTTCATAAGGACGATGCAAATTTTTATAACTATAATGATAACCAACTAAACGCAAAAGTTCCTCTAAGTTTAGAAGAGTCATTTTAAAAAATAACACAGCATTACGCACGTTACTTATTTAAGGTCAATCGTTCCATCTTCAGATAAATCACGTAATAATTAACCCGTTGGATAAACAAAAGAATAAAAGAGTAGGAACATAAAAGAGTAAAAGGATAAAACAGTGAGCTGAAACTTATCGAGAAATGGAGTGATCCAGCCTTAAAAAAGTAATAAGTAACTTTTGTAATACATCAACGAATTATACTTTCTCCGTTACAAGTAACTATAAATTACAAATAGAAATTTTTTTTCAGTGATTTTTTCCAATTTGTTACAAATAACATTTGATCGTAAAAATAAGATTTTATTATTTGTTAAAATATACGTCGCCTGAAAAATGACGTTATTATTACTACTCTAGACAGATATTGCGAAGGATATTATTACGTCGACTCGCCATCAGAGGTCTATTCAATTGATATTCGTGAAAATTTCTCGCAAGTGCTGAGATACACGTATGTCTCTTTATATAGAGTCTCGATTTAATAACTTACACCGGCGTCTAAGGTAGGCTCCCACTACATTACCTTACTGATGAGTCCAGTAGTGGAAGCCGGGACGAAACGCCAACTTGTGATATTCTTCGCAATCTTATTTTTCACAGATTTCAATTATCATTACTTTAATATTAAATTTTAATATATGTCTTTCAACATATTATTAAGATCCAATAAGATGCTATAAGCATCGAAATTTGTTAGATTGATTGTCAATCTAACTAAAAGTGATATTACCGCGGTAGTTATTTAGAGTTGCGTTGTAAGTCTGAAAAAATGTTCGGCACGCGATTGAGAGAACTACATACGCGATATATAAATTCACACATAATGATAATAAGCATCTTGATCTAGCTTAATTTGACCGTGATAGGCTTTGCTTTGTGCTTCCTTCTTTCTTGTTATTAAATGACATTTGGTTTTTCAAACTCTGATGTTACCATTATTGTCATAAAAAATTCGCAACGTCATTACCAAAGTGTTATTATAACAAAGTAATGATAAAAAATAACGCGATGTTAAAATAAATTCCATTAAATCTTTATGTTAAAGTTTTACTGGAAGATCTGAAATTACACACTGTTAAAAAAGACATGAAATTTCATGTAGGTAAATGTAACGGAAGCAAATTTCAAGCAGATACATTGAAATCTAAGTTATTTGCAATTTTATGCTCATTGTGACAACATTGAACGATTTTAATGTACCTGCTTGAAATTTGCTTCTGTGAAAATTATGAAATTTAATGTAGAGAGAGAGAGAGAGAGAGAGAGAGAGATATTTTTAACAGTGCAATTATTAGATCTAGTTTCTCAATTCACGATTAACTCTTAATTAACCGAGGTTTAACGTGTTTCTTATTATTAGTTTTTTCCAATTCTAAGATTGGAAAGAGATGAAAAGTAAGTTAAACCTTTGTGACGACCGTAGAAATTTCGCTCTCACTTTTTCCCGCTATACGCCGCACTCTCCTGTAACAACCAGCCGCTAACGAGTTCCCGATAGCCGAAGGAAGTGCTGGGAGGCAGCACCTTACGGTAACGGCACGACTCCTGAGAGACCAAAGGAAGGCTGCGAAAATCGGTTTTGCACGCGCAAATCAAATGAGTTGAACTACTCTCGTCTAACGTTAAACTGTTTTATCATGTATAATACAATAAGTTGTAGTTAGAATCATGCCTAAGGCATTTAAGTTTTACTTTTTATTCTTTTTGTATGATCGCTGTTGTGTGAGCATATAGACGTAGACGGTTGTATTTTCTATGCGAAAACGTAAGACATAATTCTAATTACAGTTCTTTGTTGTAATTGCAAAGATTTGCTAAGTAACGAAACGTTGATGCTGCAGCGCGCGTATCGAAATAACGGATCGCAGAGACCGGACGCTCTCACGCTCGCCCGAGCTGATAATTTTGATACACGATACCTGCGAGATATACTGCGTTAGCAGCCGCAGTCGTTTCAAACCGTTAAAATACGATCGAAATTTTATTCTACTGATTAACTACTTTTTGAATGCAAGGCTAAAATTGGCGCGAACGTAAAATCACATTCAAACGTATAGTACTATCCTCAGCAATTGGCTGAACTTGGTCCCTACCCGCTGTCTCACGCGCTTATCTGCATAGAAATATATAAGGCCGTGCTTAGAATTAAGACAGGCGTTTCTTGCGAAGCGACTAGCGCTCAGATTTTAAATGTAGTAATAATCCACTAAGCAGAGAACTAATCGAACATAGCGATTTCACTTGTCACCCAGACAGCACAGAATGCAGTGGCGACGTTCGTAAGGAAATATTTCATGACCATTCCTCTTCTTCTTCTAAATTTGGATGGCCCTTTTTTCATGACCATTGTATGCTACCTGGCCTGTAGAACGAGCGTCCCGCGCGCTCCCTCCCTACCTCACACCGACTCGTGCGTAACTATATAAGGCCCCACCTCAATGTTAAGCCGATGACGCAAGTATGCCTTGTGTCGTCCGTAATAAACGTACAGTCGTCTCTTGACTCGTGAAACGTACAGTCGTCTCTTGATTCGCGAACCGTACAGTCGTCTCTCTTGACTCGCTCGAAACGAGTATTATAACAATCATCTGGAGACACGGTAGTTTGGAGAATTTTTCAATATTTTCATCAAATTCAAAAGAATATAAAATATATATAAATAAGTCTCTTGTTCCGGTTCTCGGATTGAGACACCTCCTAAGGACATATTAAAGAACAGTCGTTGAAGATCGTTCATACAAATTCTGTTAGCCTTGTGAATGTGAAATACGGCGAAAGAGAGGGTTGGTGGGGGGAGGGGGAGGGGCGGGG